>NC_142608.1:42101268-42401268 GCF_041222555.1 Hakea prostrata
CCTTATCACATCGCATTATGTTATGTTTTGTATATGTATGATTTTAATTATGGAATAACTGCCTTGCTGAGTTCTTCAAACTCATTCTTTTTGTACAAATGTTTTTAGATTATCCTATAGGTACCGAAGATTATGATGGCACCCCCTTCGAGACTGACTTTGATCCCGCATACTACCCTTCGGGTGGTATCTTCGGTGAAGATCAGAGTGTTGGTGCCGAGGAGGATTACTATTCGCACCAGGGTTAGCCCCACGATAGTGCGGGAGCGGCAGTGCTAGGCTTTCTTCATCCACACCATTGAGGAGACCATCATTAGGACAGAATAAACCCTAGCTTAGTGCCCCATTTCCCTGGTCTATTTATGGAACCATTGGACATGTAACTAACTTGTTTTGGATTATCTTTTTTATACTTGGGATTGTAATTAACTTAATCATACTTCATTTCCGCTGCTTTGAGAGGGTGATTATCATACATTCTCTCACCTTTACGATCACATTTACACCTTGATATTATCTGGCTTTTCCGCACTCGATTTCTTGAATCTTATCTTATTCATGATATTTAGTATTGGTTGCTTTTACCTTGATTATTATTGTTCATGATTATGTTATCGTGTATGTGGGAGGCATGGTCCCTCGATTCTTGATCCTTCGACTGTGGATCACATTCCGGGTATGCCAGATGGGGTACCGGTTGGGTGGATGTGACACTCAAGACCGGTAACCAACCCGTGAGGGGACATGAATCACATTGTGGGGGCCATTTATGGGTAGAGTTGCATATGGATAGACTTGGGTTTATGGGCGTTCAAGACCGGTAACCAACCCGTGAGATGACATGAGAGCTTCCCGTTTACTATATGTGAATGACCTATAGGGTTGATGAGTCCGTATTTGAGAGAGTCAGATACGCTGACTCTAGTGTGAAGGATACCGGAAAGGATCCTGAGAGGGGAGGAATGGACGTATCTAGATCTGAGTTGATGTAACTAAGTAGATGACTTGCATTTGGCTAGGCTTTACCCTGACATGCGCCAGTACTTCCAAATGGTGATGTGAGAGAGAGGTGACTTAACCCCCAGCCATGGATTGTCCGAGAGGGATGAAGGACCCTTTGCCAACCGAGGATGAGTGACTTGAGTCCTACCCAAAGAAGTATGGTGCTATGACTTAAAGCATGTCTGCCTATAGAGACCAGCATACATAGAGTTAGATTCATACATGCATTGTCTGTTTTATATCATATCACATTATGTTTTACTTATGCTATTATGTTATTTATGCTATTATTGTCACATCCCCCCAGCCAGTACCCTAACTGGCATACCCGGGAATGTGATCCAATCATAAACAGAAGATAATCATGGTTTAAATATTATAAACAAAAGATTAAAGTCAAGAAATGAATAATCAATATAATCAGAGTGCGGAAAATGATACCAGATATCCGAAGATATCAAAAGAAGTAGAGAGAGAGGCGGAAACTCACTCCACAGATACAACGGAACGTAGTATGTAAGTCTAAAGGAATTACAACTAAAACAAAAGAAAATAAGAAAGACACTAAACTTAAGAGTCTTCTATCCTATAGATGACATCTTCAAAATAGTGGACTTCGTCAGTCCAATAGAGATGCTCCAACTCCACGTTACGTCTAATCGTAGTACGCAACTTGATTGCTCGAGGGATCATCAGAGTAATCTTGATTGTCGCCAACACCTTGCGTGTAGTACGCTTCATCGGCTTGTGCTTCATTGTACTGTCCTTCATAGTAGTCAGTACCTGTAGAATAGTCTAACAAAAGATTGTACAAAAAGGAATGAGTTTCGAAAGAAACTCAATAAGGCAAGTTAACTCATAACAACATAAATACATATATCAGAACATAACAAAATGCAATGCAGTATGAAACAAATAATGTATGTATGCATCTAAACTCTATGTATGCTGGTCTCTATTGGCGGATATGCTTTAAGTCCTAACACCATACTTCTTTGGGTAGGTCACTCACTCGGCTCCGGTTGGCAGTGGGTCCTTCATCCCTCGGGACATTCCATGGCTGGGGGTTAAGTCACCGCTCTCTCACATCACCATTGGTCTAAGTACTGGCGCATGTCAGGGTAAAACCTAGCCCAATGCAACTCATCTACTCAGTTACATCAACTTAAGTCCAGATACTTCCATTTCTCGCCCCGGGCGATCCTTTCCGGTATCCTTTCCACTAGAGTCCTAATAGTCCCGGTCTACGGACTCATCAACCCTATTGGTTATCCACATATGGTAAACGGGAAGCTCTCATGTCCTCTCACGGGTTGGTTACCGGTCTTGAGCGCCTGTGAATCACACTGCTACCACGGGTCGTTCGGTCTCAATACCCTTCCGATTTGGGTCTGATATAACGGGGACATCCTAGCCAAACACTGCTAGACAGCCTAGGTATGACAACCAATGATTCGGGAAAGTGTTTTTGGGCATCTTCGGAGAACATCCCATACTATTCCCTCCGATGTCCAAGGACAAAAGCGTCAAAAGGACACTTCCTAGTCCCAAACCATACTTAATCAAACACATTCTCAGATCAGTCATGACATACACAACCAACAATTCATCATATAAAAGAGAATGTAAAAGCATAAGCTAATCGTTAAGCAATATAGTAATAAACAATGCATATAAGCTTGAAAAATAAAAAGAAACATAAGTGAAGTGCTACTGTACTTACAGTAGTACATCAGTAGTATAAAATATAAGAACAGTAAACAAACTCATAGTTTCATAAAGTAGAAACCAGAGAGTATGCGATCTATGTTATTATGAAATAACTGTCCTTACCTTGATTATCGCCGAAGATAATCCAAAGATCAAAGAGAGCAACTCCAAACTTAGCAAATAAACTCCTAACAATCATAGATACAACATTAGGAAAGATGCCTAAAAGATCAGAGAGCAAACGAATCAAATCGGTCGAAAAATGAAGCTACTGACATCATTGGTCGAGTGCTTGGTAGACCGGCCCAGTCGACCAAGCGAGTTAGTACGGAAAAGTGAAAACCGTTTTGGTCATAACTTCTTCGTTTGAAGTCGGATTGATTTGAAATTCAAAGGGGAACTTCCTAGAATGTATTAGAATCATATGGGAAGATAAAATCATCAAGTCATGGTAAAAATATGGGTTCTTGATTCAACCCAAGAAACTAGGGTTTCAATCTTGATGGCTCCCATGGAAAGGTTATGATCACAGGAAAGAGAGGGAATGATTGCTATCAAGAAAAGAACAGTAAATCCTAGAAAATCTAGTTTAGGTTAATAGAAACATTGCCCATGAGGTTTCCCTCACATGGGAGGTCACCAAAGTTTTCCAAAAATCAAACAAGGGTTAGGGTTTCAAGAAATTTATTTGGATAGGGTTAAGATCATGACGATGATCATAGATCTCAAAGAATAGAATGAGATCATGGAATAGATGGTTGCAAGGATGCAGCATCTTCTTCCTGATCTCAATCAAGAACAAGATCAAAGAAAAGAAATTCGCAAATGTTGAAGCGATTACTAACCTGGAATTGTCAGAACAGAGATGAGAGGCTTCAGATCTGCAGAGGAGTCTTCGAAATCACTAGAAAGAGTTTCGGAGAGGTCTTCTCACGTTCAAAAATTGTTTAGGAGGCAGCCGTAACAAAGAAACACGAAGTAGGGTTTAGATATAAGTGAAAAACCCTAAAATTACATTTTCTCGGATTTGGCAATCCTTTGGTCGAGTGCTTGGTCGAGTGGTCCAGTTGACCAATCAGTCGACCAAGGCAGACAGTAAGGAACAATCAGGGAATTGGAGGATCAAATGGGCTCTAAACCTTAAGGCTTTTGCACACACATCAAGTGACATATCTAGTGTGTAGAAATACCTTCAAACCACGTCAGATAACACTCCAAGTCCTTCAACTAATCTCATCTTCAGACAGGTGCAGCTTCCTTTCCAAATCTGCACAGACTTCCAAGTATGGAACCCCACCATCAACATCCATGGGTTCAGAGTCAAACACCATGTCTTCTACTGAGATGGCCCATAGTTGGCTCCTTCCTTTCCTCCGGGTCTTCGGACCTAAAAACAACCGGGTTACTGAGTCAAGGTCAGGGTCAGGTTAGGGTTGGCTTTCACAATTATGGAATAACTTGCCTTACTGGGTTTCTTTTGAAACTCACTCCTTTTGTACAACATCTTTTGTTAGAGTATTCTGCAGGCATTGATGACTATGAAGGCCAATATGAAAAAGCGCAAGATGAAGAAGCATACCATACTCAAGGTGTTGGCAACTATGAAGATTACGTTGAGCATTCCTCAAGTGGTCTTACATGTTACCAAGATTAGCCCTACTATGGAGTGGAGCGTCTGAGCATGATTGATGAAGTCTATGTTTATGAAGACGTTCTTTATAAAGTAGAATAGACTCTAGCTTAGTTAGATCATATCTTGCTTTCTTGTCTTTAAAACCAGTTGTAATTTCCTTTGACTTTCGATCTACATTCCGCTGTACTCGTGGAGTAAGATTCCGCCTCACTCTATCTACAATTTTAATTATATATATCTATTGGTATTTGATATGGAGAGTTTATGATCAGACCGGGTTCATACCTGGTCCAACCCTCGACCCCGGTCGAGACGGAGAAAACCGAATCGCTCCTGAGCGAACCGGATCCAGAAGATGGCTTGCTGAAGAAGAAAGATTATTCGGCTGCAAGCGTGCCCTAATCTTACTTATGGATTAGGGTAATCACCCTGATGACAGCAGACTCAAACTGACGGCTGCGGATAATCATCATCAAAGGGATAACTATCGCATAACCTAACGGTTATCTCAGGAGTCCTCTACTAGCCCAAACTAGTAGAAGTCTATCGCTCAACGGATCTCATTGATAAGATCCAACGACTACCCGAAGAAGGCTCGAGTGCATCCAACGAAGGAGATTCGAAGGTACACTCTATATAAACCTCACTACCATACAAGGTGAGGGGACGGATCAATCGATCAAAAAGAATACTATTTGAGACTCAGGTTCAGATACATACTGATAGATCAAAACTATCAGCGTCCTGCTATCTAGATCACCTTTCCCGTTTCTTCATTCATTAGCTCGTGCTTCTAGCAGAGCCGTTTGTGATTAAGTTCATCAATCGACTTAGCCTTCGGAGGTGGACTCCCGACCCCAGCGGTCGGGCCACATCCGACGCTTTCGTTTTGCAGACATCACGTGAAGATCCAAGGGCTGAGCAGATTTTGGACGCATCATTTGGCGCCGTCTGTGGGAAAGACTTGAAAAAGCCATGGTGACTAGATCAGCAGCCAGCAGCAGCCGCAGCACAACGCACAACGCAATCCGGTGTTCAAATACCTGGGGTGAATAATCCAGATATTCCCCAGGAAAGCCAAAATCCTATCGAGGTGGATGATGGCCAGGGAGGACGTAATCTTCCTCCTGATACAATCCAAGATCAATTGGATCAGGTAAAGATTCAACTCTTGGAGGTGAGCCAAGCACTCCGCGTGCTCACCAGACGAGTGGTTTTACCACAAGAACCTGATCAACGCGATTCAGGGAGACGTGCATTGCCACGTGACCAAAGAATGGCTGAAGACCAGAATGTTGATCAGAATTTCCGTGAAGGAGACCGAGGACTTCGGAGGATTGATGATCAACCAAGGCGAGGCGATCGGTTCGACAGACCGCAAGAGAGTACAACTGATTCAAATACAAGGTTGGATACGGGGGTAAGAACTCACTCACCCACCGTCGAAGAACCGTTCGTGATGATCGAGCGGTTCGTGACGAGAGAAACGTTCGTGAAGGACGGGCTGTTCGTGATGATCGAGTAGCACGTGATGATTGTGTTAATCGAGGTCGTGATCGTATTGCTGAAGATCACCCGACCCAGATTGGTCAAGAATTGGCCAACATCAATGAGAAGTTAGGACAGTTGGCTAAGGGAAGAATAACTGAGGATATTTACTCAGTCATTCGGAAGACTCCTTTTGCTGAGCCAATTGCGGGATATCAGTTTCCCTATAACTTTCGTTTGCCTACCTTCTCAACATTCGATGGCTCCGGAGATCCAACAGCTCACATTGGCTATTACCAACGGACCATGGCGCTTTCGGTAATTCGATGAAATTTTATGCGGGTTTTTTGTTCATCTCTAACTGGAGCGGCACAAAAGTGGTTTTCTAACCTCCCCTTGGGAAGGATCGTAAACTTTGACGAATTGGCGCACCAATTCATAGGGCGATTCCAGAGTGGGATACAGGTCAAGAAAACGGAAGAAACCTTGTTTATCGTCAAACAAGGAAAGAACGAATCGATCGAGAGAGTTTCGAAAAGATTCAACAAAGTGACGATGGAGATAGAAAACTTGGATGAACAAGTAGCCGTAACCGCTCTATTCACGGGATCACAAATCGGAAACTCCCCGGAGTTATTACTCCAGGATATACCCACGACTTATGCTGAGTTGGTACGGAGATGCCGAAAGCAAGCTGAAGTCATGGATATTCTAGATGCGCGCCAAGGAGATAATAAAGTTTCCAATAAGGAACAAAAGGCTCCTGAGCAGAAGTAGAAGCCAAAAAAGAATGTTCGCGATCGGGTTGGAAGATCCCAACCTTGGCGCCAAAGATCCCCCGGTAGAAGTGAGTACACTCTATTGAATGCTCCTCGGGCTGATATTTTGAATATCCTCAAAAGAAAAAATATTTTGCAGTGGCCGCCTAAAATTCTTTTGAAACCCGGAGAGAGCAACGGGATCGGGAAAAGTATTGCCGATTCCACAAGGACTATGGTCATTATACTAAGTCGTCATCTGAAGGCAGATATTGAAAGATTGATATCTCAGGGACATCTGTCCAGTTTTGTTAGCAGGAGAAGGGAGGAGCCACGTGGGCCACGTGCGGCTGCCCCTAAAAGGGATCGTTCGGTTAGTTCAGAACGATCGAGGGAGGCCCCGAAGTCTAAAAAAGGCAAGGAGGTGATTGAAGCTGCTACTCGGTCACCGATCCTTACCATCTTCGGGGGACCAGAGCCCGAATCATTCCGGAGTCTGAAAACTAAATCCAAATTTGTTGGAGCCGAAGAGTCGCAGAAGCGGAAGAAGCTAAATGGTGAAGATTCTATCACCTTTAGCGAAGAAGACGAAAGAGACGTTTGTTTACCTCATGATGATGCTATAGTCATCAAGGTAGAGATTGCACGGCGGGAAGTGCATAGAGTTTTGATTGATACGAGTGGTCTGCAGCTGACCTAATTTCCTACGAAGTGTATCAAAAATTGAAGGTGGATCAAGACTTGATGAAAACTTCATCTACACACCTATATGGCTTTGCAGGGTCATCTGTAGTAGCGAAAGGATCGGTTGAGTTGGATCTATCCATTGGAAGTTTTCCTAAAGAAACAACTGTCCGAATCAATTTTTTGGTGGTTCGAGAACTACCAGCCTATAATATGATTCTCGGGCGACCATCTTTATCCAAGATAGGTGCTATTGTTTCGACAAAGCACCTGAAGATAAAATTCCCGATCGATATGGGAATCGGTCAAGTCTCCTCTCGACCGGAAGATCTCTCGGCGGTGTTATGTTGCCTATTTAAAAGACAAGGAGGGTCCGAAGAAGGTTACTGCCCTCCCCATAGAAGTTCGAGACGATCGGGAAGAGACGGAGATGCAAAGGCCCGAACCAAAGGAGAAAGCTGAGCAAATCCAGCCGTGTACCGAGGATGAGAAAAAGATTACTTATATCGGGTCCGAACAGTTGGAAGAGTTTAAAGATGAGTTGAAGTTATTTCTTCAACGGAATAAAGATGTATTCGCATGGTTTGCTGAGGACATGCCTGGGATCGATCGGGCCATTGCAGAGCACAAACTTTGGATAGACCCTAAGGCGAAACCAGTGATACAGAGAAGAAGAAATTTCTCTATTGAAAAGTATGAAGCCGTTCGGAACGAAGTTGAAAAACTTAAGAATTCTGGTTTCATAGAACCAATCGAGTGCCCAACTTGGTTGGCCAACGTGGTGATGGTGAAAAAGGCGAATGGGAAGTGGAGGATGTGTACGGACTACACGGATCTAAACAAAGCTTGCCCAAAAGATTGCTACCCGTTGCCTCGGATTGACCTCTTGATAGATGCTACTGCAGGATATGAAACTTTAAGTTTCATGGATGCCTACTCGAGGTATAATCGGATCCTTATGAATAAGGAGGATGAGAAGTATACGGCTTTCACGACTGATCGTGAAAGCTATTATTACAAGGTCATGCCTTTTGGCCTGAAGAATGCAGGAGCAACATATCAGAGGGCCGTCAACAAGATTTTCAAAGAGCTGATAGGAAAGAATGTTGAAGCATATGTTGACGACATGCTGGTGAAAAGCTTTACAAAAGCAAATCACATTGCAGATTTGATCGAGGTTTTCTCGATGCGAGGAAACATCAAATGAAGTTGAACCCGAAAAAAATGTGCCTTTGGAGTCTCCTCGGGCAAATTCTTGGGTTTCATGGTATCACAGAGGGGAATTGAGGTTAATCCTGCCAAAATTCAACCTCTGATTGATATGGAGGCTCCCAAAACCGTTCGGGATGTACAATGTTTGACAGGGAGAGTTGCTGCCTTAAATCGATTTATCTCCAAGTCTGGAGAAAAATGTTTGCCTTTCTTCAAGGCGCTTAAAGACCTGAAGGGCGGTAAGGAAGCAAAGTGGACTGAAGAGTGCCGAGAAAGCTTTCGAGGAATTAAAAGAAGCACTTGGACAACCACCGATCCTGTCCGGACACAGCAGAAGGGGGAAATATTACAGCTATATCTAGCGACATCCCTTTCGGCGGTCGGTGCGGTACTTGTTCGGGAGAAAGATAAGAAACAGTGGCCAATTTACTATGTAAGCCACGTGTTGCTAGATGCGGAGACGAGATATTCGCAGATTGAGAAGCGAGCTCGGCTCTCATGATGGCCGCCGAGAAGCTAAGGCCATATTTTCGAGCTCATCCAATTGAGGTATTTACAACTTTTCCTCTTAGTAAAGTTCTTAACAAACCTGATTTGTCCGGAAGGATGGTATCCTGGTCGGTTGAGCTAAGTGAGTTCCAAGTGAGCTTTAAGCCCGGAACCGCAATCAAGGCTCGGGCATTAGCCGACTTTGTAGTAGAAACTACTGCACCGTGGAACCCACCATTGAGGATCCCATTATACCAACCACTTGGGAGGTATATGTGGATGGTTTGAGTAATAAAGACGGAGCAGGCGCTGGAATTCTATTAAAAAGTCCAGCAGGATTTATTATTCGATATGCTTTAAGATTCGCATTTGATGCAAGTAATAATGAAGCGGAATATGAGGCCACGATAGCGGGACTTCGGTTGTCAAAGGCATTAGCTATTGCAGATGTTACTATTTATAGTGACTCTCAGCTTATAGTCAACCAAGTCCGGGGGAGTATGGCATTAAAGAACCACGCTTGCAAAAATATCGGGAGATAGTGCAGGCATTTCAAAACCAATTTCGGAATTTGAAGATATCTCAGATTTCGAGGAATGAAAATTCAGTGGAAGATGAGCTATCCTGACTAGCCAATGCCAAGGAAAAGAATCTAGACCCTTCGGTCTACATTGAAGAGGTAACTTTTCCAAGTTATCATGAGAAAGAAATTTCTTATATTGAAGCGAACGTTCTTTGGATGGATCCAATAATCGAATATCTAAGAGATGACAAGTTACCCGAGGATCCGGTAGAGGCAAGGTTGATCAAGATTCGATCAGCTAGATTTGTCATTCAAAATGGGAGACTATACAAAAGATCTTATCTTGGACCCCTTATGAGATGTATAGGCCCCGAAGGAGCAAAATCAGCTTTGGCTGAGGTTCATGAAGGAATTTGTGGCGCTCACATGGGTGGCGAGCCCTGGCCCACAAAATTCTAAGACTTGGGTTATATTGGCCTAAGATCCAAGAGGCTGCTATGGACTACGTTCGTCGATGTAGTAACTGTCAAATTCATGCTACGATGATCGAAGCGCTCGGCAGAAATTATGACTTCAATTCTAAATCCCATTCCCTTTGCAATGTGGGGAATTGATATCATGGGCAAATTCACCAAGGCATCGGGCAGACGGGAATATTTGATAGTAGCAATTGATTACTTCACAAAATGGGTAGAAGCCGGTGCGCTGCGCGACAATTACTGAGAAAAAGTGGAGAAATTTGTGCTTGAATCAATCATATATCGCTTTGGGATTCCAAAGATAATTGTCACCGATCATGGTACTCGGTTCGATTGTCCACAATTTGAGCAATTCGTGGAACATATATGATCGAGCATCGTATGTCCTCGGTGGCATACCCCCAAAGCAATGGCCAGGTAGAGGTTACTAACCGAACACTACTGGAAGGAATAAAGAGAAGACTCGAAGCGACAAAGCTTCTTGGGTCGAAGAACTACATAATGTCTTGTGGGCTTATAGAACTACGGTTCGAACACCTACAGGGAGAAACTCCATTCAGGTTGGCATATGGATCCGAAGCATTGGCACCTGTGGAGATAATGGCGGGGACGTTACGGGATCGTGAGTTCGAGGAAAAAGAAAATGAACAAGGACTGCTTGATAGTCTTGATTTGTTGGATGAAGTTCGGGCAAAGGCAATAGCACGAACTCAACATTATCAAAGAAGGATAGCGTCTCATTATAATACTCGAGTGAAGAATCGTCGGTACTTAGCCGGAGATTTGGTGTTGAGAAACACCCTAGCTTCCGACCCGCGTCACCAAAGAAAGTTGGACCCTTCCTGGGAAGGACCTTATATGGTTGTGAAACTGGTCGGTTCAGGAGCTTACAGGCTGAAGAACATCGATTCCCAGAAAGAGTTGGATCGTTCGTGGAATGCCAGGCATCTCAAAAAGTTTTATCCTTGAGGATGATTTCAATTTTGTTCGCGATGTAATCATTTTCAACTCAATCAATGCAATTTTTGGATTTCAACAAACTATCTTTTGATTGGGGGGCATCATACACCACATTCAAGAACAAGATCCAACTATAAGGCATCGGATGAAAATTCGTGTGGGTCCTTCAACACTTCAACGCTTATGGAAAATCTTTCGAACTTTCTTAAGTCGGGGCATCGGATGCAAATCCGAGTGAGTTCCTTTTGCAAGGCGTCGGTTTGAAACCCGAGTGAGTTCCTTCGAGACTTATTGAATTTTTTAATTATCCTTAAGTATAAGGCATCGGTTTAAAACCCGAGTGAGTTCCTTCTCAGACTTATTGTATTTCTCCGGAAATCCTTAAGTATAAGGCATCGGTTTAAAACCCGAGTGAGTTCCTTCTCAGACTTATTGTATTTCTCCGGAAATCCTTAAGTATAAGGCATCGGTTTAAAACCCGAGTGAGTTCCTTCTCAGACTTATTGTATTTCTCCGGAAATCCTTAAGTAAAGGCATTGTTTCAGACAACTAAGACCTAATGCAACGGCGATTCAAGTGGCTAGCAAAGTTCAAGATAAAGTAATTTCTTATTTCTTCAGAAGATCCAAAGAGGCCAGTATCAAAACAATTACAAGAGCTGGATACAATCTCTGATCAAAGAAGAAAGTCATTACAGGTGACTGTTAACAAGTTATACAAGATCGACGCGACTTTGCTAGAACAAACATATGAGTCAACCATTGGTAGGGAGTCAAGGAAAAGAAGAGAAGAAATGAGGATTACAAAAAAAAATTCGATATTTAGAAAATCCTCCGCAATTTCATACTCTTTGTCCAGCTTGTCCAGGAGGAGAATGGTCCTCGAACAAACTCGCATTCGGCACAAGCTCGTCATAATTGACTTCTTCCAGCGGAGAATAAACGGGAGAATCTTCCGGATATTGCATAATATCCGGATCGGAAGGTGGAGGATCAATCTTATCTTTGGTCCGGTCGGGAGGAGGAATACCCGGGTCGGTAAATACTTCGGGATGGCAAACAAGACTTGTAGGGAGTCGTATCAAAATGAGGATCTTTCCTTAATATTGATTCCCATACTTCGTTCTCACCATCCCGATGCGCTTTGCAAGTTATAAGCATTGAGCATATCAACAAAAGGCTTACTTGTGTAAATACTTGAAGACGCAGGCTCTGCGAACATCGATTGGAAGGGATTCGGGCAAAGGAACGACAGCTTGCCTTTCGGGTAATGTTTCGAGATCCTTTAGCTCCCGACTTTCCAACTGTTCGCTCCGATCGCCGAATCTTCTCCCCGGCATCATCCAAGTCCGACCGAAGATGACCAATCATCGAATTCTTTTCTCCTGCCACCTCCCAAGCTAGATTCCGAAGGCGAGCAATCTCAACATCTTTAGCTTCGAGAGATTTCCCGAAGCCTAGAAACTTCATTGCTCAACCTCTGAGTCTAGTAACTTGCTTCCACTTGGTTGTGGAAGTTACCAACAAGACTCCTGCAAACAACTTTCGAGTTAGCGAGGAGCGAGAAAAGTAATTTTTCAGAATCGAGAGGATAATGAAGAAAGACTTACATCACCAAGTGACTTCGTAAAGACTTCATCTGGAAGTTTGGAAAGAACTGCGCTCTCGAAGTCATTCGAGCAGCGGTACACCATTCCAACGCTCTGTCAAACTCATTTGACACTAATTCAAAGCGAAGGATGAGAAGGATGAACTACATCAAGCAAAGGCTGAGCTTCATCACTTGTCACCCGACGGCGCTTCCTCGGTGGCAAAATCCTCCAACTCGAAGGAGAGGAGGAGGATGCCAAACAAGCACTAGAGTTAGAAATAGGAGCAGCACCTGCTAGGACCACACCTTCATCGACGCCAACATAGTTGCCTCGGATGCCCGAAGAGTCTTCTTCGGGGGTGCACCAACGAGCTCACCAACAGGCTCACCAGCGGGAGTTCCGGCAGCACCATCGGCAACGGAGTGATCAAGATCTTCCTGGGAAAGACGAGCGATCACTTCGGGCAAAGGAGGCGTAGGGATGGCATCAACGAAGCGGCAGGAATCGACTTGAAGATTCACCGCCAGGATCGCCTTACGCTTGGAGGATTCACTACCCACGAAACCACCGCAACCTTTTTCTTGCAAGATTTTGCTCTGATAAAGTTTGGGTTGATCTTGGGAGCCACTATGCAAAACAACAAAAAAACCAGCCGTATTAGTACAGAAATAAACGACAGCAACAATGGGGAAACCCTAGTTCTCTAAAGCTTCTGATAGACCAACAACCGAAACCCCAAGTATAACTATTGTGCAGTTTACTTCGGGGGGAAGTGGGGAAAGAGATGAGAAATCAAAAAACTCACTTGTTCAGAAATGGATAGAGCCGTCGTTGGAGTACGAGGAATACGGAAGCGGCCGAAGGACGAAAGGTTGCTTTGGCACTTTAGCAAATCTATCTTGCGAAGTCGGGATAGATGGAGAGTACCCACGAAGGCTTTAAATAGCCTAAAGTATAAGACGACGGTTGAAGGCTAAGGACAACCGACCACCCAGATCGAAATGACGCTTCGAAATCCGCAAAAAGCAAGATCAACGGTCGAAGAGATGCCACATGGAAACATGTGGAAGCGAGCACCTGATGCAGAGAAACCTCCAATCGTCGCATTGCCATTAAAATAATGGATGCATTTCCGATTCATTGGAAACAGTGAATGGTATACAAAAGCGGAAAAACGTTTGAACTTCGCGAGAAGGGAAACGTGCGGACTTTGCAATAAATGAAGTAGTGGGGAAGATTAACGCATCTTCCCGAAACGCATCTTCACAATATTTCTATAAGATCATTATTCGGCGAGGAATGAAAAGTTAAGTGATAAGTTTTATCATTAATACTTTGATATTCAAGGCAAGACTTCGGCAGGAGACGGGGAAATTTTGAGGCCAACATGAATAAAGAAATGTCTATTCATTAAATTGAGAGTACATCTTTACAAAAGAACAACTCCCTAAGCCTTTTCTTCATTGTTGCCCGAGGGACCCTGGTCGGGATGACTTTTCTCAGGACCACGAGAAGAGCCTTCCTCAAGAGTGGCATCGGCTGAATCCTCTACAGCAACAACTTGAGACTCGGCTTGTGATTTCTCCTCTGGAAGTGCCGGCTCGTCATCTAGATATGCCTCATATTGAGGGTCAGATGGAAAAGGATCATCTTCTCCCTGAGCCCAGTCTGGGAGATCCATACCAACTTCCCGAAGACCTCTGGGTGGCATACCTCGCGAAAAGGAGCAGTGTCGAAGTCGGGGATCGTTCCAAGGATCTGCTCCCAAACGTCGTTCCGCCCCATGCGATAAGCCCCGAATGTTGTAGAAACCTAGCAATTCGGAGAAAGGTACGTTGTTCGGGTATTTCCGAATGCACTCCTTCCGAAGGTCCGGCTTTATATGCTCGGGCTTGCTAGGGATTGCCAACTTTAGATGTTCTTCGAGCTCCCTACTTTTGATTTCAAGGCTGTCACCAAACAACGTGGCAGCTGCCTTTTTCTTCCTGGCCTCGCGCTCGGCAGCGAGAGACACGAATTCTCGAAGCTTCAAGAGCTTCCTTGAGGGAGATCACTTCTTCCTCATGCTTTTCTCTGCAGCTCCACGGTAGGCTGCGGTCAGCTGGTCTCATTTCGGAATTGGCCTTGGCCAATTTCTCTTCACAAGTTTGCAACAAGGAGCTGGTGCGACCAACCCGGCTCAATGCTTCCATGTGTTGATAAAAGCTCAACACAACATTCCCAGGAAGACGGAAGATATCGAAGAAGTCATAAGAAATTATGAAAACATAAGTAAGCAAGAAGACCGTTACCTTGTAGATTGACTAACAAGGGAGGTGTCATCCGGGGCTTCAAACTCCCGGCGATCGAAGGAGCAAGACCGAGGGAGCTCCACTCTGCAGCTTTCTCGGGATCTCGAGTGACCTTGTCGGTCATCTTCGGGGTCCACTGGGGGATGAAGACCTCCTCACCATCCGCCGAAGCTTTGGATTTTTTGTTGGAGGGAGCATCAATTGTGTCATGCCTCCTCTTGGTTCGGACGGAGGAAGAGACGTTAGCCCTCTCCACCATTGGTTTCTTCCCTTTACCCGAAGCATCAGCTACGGGCTGATATTCCCGATAGCCCCGTAAGAGGGGTCGGGAGAGGGAAGAGAAACCTCTTGATCTGCAGTCAAGACCACGGGCGATCATTGCTCGGCTGTCACAACGGCCCTAGCGGCCTTCACCCGCAGGCTTTCGGGGTTCGTTCGGGAGGCACCGCAAAGAAGAAGGACAAGAATCGGAATTCAAGACATATCACTTCGGTCAAATCAAAGGATGATGGTTAGAAGCTCACAATGAGCCAAGCCCCAGTACTGAAGGATGTAGTTATACTCCACATCATATCCATGTATCTCTTGATACCACGGAATGGATTTGATCTTCCTGATGGCCGCCTCGTCTTCTCTGGATAAGGGAAGGCCCCGGTTACTTTCGGACGAAGAAGTAAACCTCCTCCAGGTGGTCGGGAAGTTAAGATCTGATGGAGGCGCTCGACAGAAAAAGTATCGTTCGCGCCATCTTTTGTGGTTCGAAGGGCAAGTTCCTTTGACAAGGATGCTGCCCCTCCAATCAAGTTCAGCCTTATTGCGTTTGGAAAGAAAGACCCATCCGGGAGGATGGGAGGATGATAGAAAGAACATGAAAATGTACAAAAAGAGAAAGAGATGGCGTGATGCCAAGCTCAAAACACAAACCCAAGAAGCCGACGATGAGACGCCAGCTATTGGGGAGGAGCATTCTGGGACAAATGTTCCAGTGATTCAAAACTGCGGAGAATAAAGGATTAAAAAAGGGAAAGCGAACCCCACTTTCCAATGCATCTATGTATAGAGAAAATTCACCCGAAAGGGATGAATCAACCCTCTAATCAGGGTGGGGAGCCCTAACCTGATAGGAGGAAGGAAGGTCAAAATCTTGGACAGCTGAAAGAAGGTTTCTCCATTGTAAATGGAGGGAACAGAGCCAGGTCCACCATTGGACCCGGAGGTTTGAGGCTGCCTAGAAGAATTGACGATCTTGGAAGATCCAGACTCGAGAAGGACAGGAGAAGTTTCGGTTTTTCTTTCAAAACCTTTTTGAGAAACTTTAGCGAACTCCTGCCAGAGGACGGTTAGGGTTTTGTTATCACTATCCGATTGTTCGGGAGCGGGAGAAGCAAAAGCATCACTTTGCTATCACCAACATGGGGTACTAAAGAAGCCCTATCGTCCGCCATTACTCGTTTCGATAAACTACAAAAAGAAAAGACCGATAAACTTACTGATTCGGTGAGACGGAAGCTTGAGAGCGGGAAGGCGTGAAGCAGACAACAAAGGTTCAAATTCCAGACAGGAAGAATGAAACCTACGAGGACAACGAACCGCTTTTAAAACTCCCACATGAGTGTTCGGGAATCTGAACGATCGAGGTTGATTCAAAATCAACGATCAAGATTGAAAGACGTTTTGAAAGTTTGAACTCACGAATCCGAAATAGGCGTTCGGAAACCGTCGCTTGGATGACGTGAGCCACGACAGATCAACCGCAACGGAGATACGTGGCCTTACACTCACAACGCTCGAGGAAAAGTGACCACCGCATTAAATGTGATATGACATTTAATGAAGCACGCAGAGATCCTCACCCGACGACGAACCCGATTAAAAACCAAGCCCTCGGGATCGACCGAACGCTTGTGCCGGGGGCTCGTGATATGGAGAGTTTATGATCGGACCGGGTTCATACCTGGTCGACCCTCGACCCCGGTCGAGACGGAGAAAACCGAATCGCTCCCGAGCGAACCGGATCCGAGAAGATGGCTTGCTGAAGAAGAAAGATTATTCGGCTGCAAGCGTGCCCTAATCTTACTTATGGATTAGGGTAATCACCACGATGACAACGAGACTCAACCGACGGCTGCGGATAATCATCATCAAAGGGATAACTATCGCATAACCTAACGGTTATCTCAGGAGTCCTCTACTAGCCCAAACTAGTAGAAGTCTATCGCTCAACGGATCTCATTGATAAGATCCAACGACTACCCGAAGAAGGCTCGAGTGCATCCAACGAAGGAGATTCGAAGGTACACTCTATATAAACCTCACTACCATACAAGGTGAGGGGACGGATCAATCGATCAAAAAGAATACTATCTGAGACTCAGGTTCAGATACATACTGATAGATCAAAACTATCAGCGTCCTGCTATCTAGATCACCTTTCCCATTTCTTCATTCATTAGCTCGTGCTTCTAGCGAGCCGTTTGTGATTAAGTTCATCAACTGACTTAGCCTTCGGAGGTGGACTCCCGACCCCAGCGGTCGGGCCACATCTGACGCTTTCGTTTTGCAGGACATCACGTGAAGATCTAAGGGCTGAGCAGATTTTGGACGCATTAGTATCATTTTCACACTCTGATGATTATCTCGTTACTTTACTTTGACTCATTTGAATAATATTGTTAACCTTGATTTAGTTCTGTTCTTGATTATATTATTGTGAATGTGGGAGGTTGATTTACTCGATACTAGATCTTGTGGACTGTGGATCACACACTTGGGTATGCCAGATAGGGTACCGGCTAGGTGGATGTGACAGAGTGGTAAAAACATATATTTGTGAAAAGGAAGATTGATCACAAGAAATCTGCGAATTCTTATTACTAATATTAAAAAGTTTTTATCTATTTCTCATTATATTATGCATGGATCAGATATATCATGGCCAATTCCTTAGAAAAAATGGCGTCTTCCACAATGGAATCTGATAAGTGTTTCCATAATCTTCTTCTGTCCGAAGAAATGATTCATCTCCAGAAAATATTTTTAGTTCAATCTTTTTTTTTTTTCTCTCCTCAGAGCCCATAGTTCCAAGTAAAATCCTAACCACAGAAGCAATGATAGAACATTCCTGAGTCATAATTCCAGAAGTGACTCAATATTATTAGAAGTGAATAATAGGACACTTGAATTGGAAACTTAAAAGTGAAGTATAATGTATCTTGAATAATACACAATAAGTCTGATTTAACAAACATCACATAATGAAACAAAAGAAAATGCATAATACACAATAAGACGGTGAAACAAAAGTGAACTTCATTAATTTTAGGAAAGTTCTACAACAAGTTACATTTGAGAAACATAAAAGGAAATCCTAATACAATCTATCTAGACTACTGTCTCTGCTCTCTCAGTACTCTGACATCCTCTACAACCTGAGTCAACTGTGACTCCATCCTCTCCTGCCTCGACTCTATCCTCTTTAGGATGGAAGTCATAGAGAGCATCTGTAAAATCCGGCCTTATCCTAACCCTGACCCGGCCCGGATTTTATAATGTTGCAGGTCTGAAGACCCGAAGTGGTGGTAGAAGAGACCTGTGGGCCCTCTTAGTGGATGATTCGATGCTGGATGCTGAGCCTATGGACATTGACAATGATGCCCCTTACTTGAGCACATTGTCAGTGTTGAGTGAAAATCTGCGCATCGATGAAGATTGAATTAGTTGAAGCACTTCCTGGAACCCCGTGATCAATCTGAAGGTATTTTCTGAAACTAGACTTGTTGATTGACTTGTAGGAGAAAACCCCGCTCGATTTGACCCTGTATAGCCTCCCGAATCCACTCCTGAAGTTGCTGTCATGGCTTGGTCGACTGCTTGGTTGACTGACAGTCGACCAGCAAGTCGACCAAGAGTAATGGAATTCAAAAATACACTAAATATCTTCCCATTTTGCCCCTACCTTTTTGGAACTCGTGAATGAGGACCTAAACTAATCATTGGGACTCTAGAGCTCGAGGTTGGACACTCTTGGGCTATTCCTTGATGTTTGGGAAGATCTTTGACTCCAACCATTAGTGTATGCATTAATCATCAACTCAAGGTATGATTTCTTCAATTCTTCTTCTAATCTAATCAATTTCCTATCAATTGATGATCTTGAAACCATGGCTGAAGTGCTGCAACCTTGCAAACACTTAACCATGAGTTTCCCCCTTTCAATTCCTTAATCCTCCCCCACTCTTGCTATGTTATGATTCAAATGAAATTAATTGCACTCCATCACTTTGATTCTATTCAATTTAACCTATTTTGATTCAAATCTGATATGTAGATGCATGTTAAGCTTAGACTATAATGAAATTAAGAATCTAACTTGATTCTTAACACTCATTTGATTGATTCCTATCATCCTTTACAATTTCTATCAATTCCATTTTATTTCTTGTTAAATATCATATAGAACCTAAGATTTCGATTTGGGCATTTTTGATTGAACCGTTGGATCATCATGAACATTAGTGTGTAGTATCCTCTTACTGTTATAAACATGCCCTCCAAATTTCGTGACTATCAGAGCTCCGGAAGGGCAGTTTCGGATCAAGTTTCCATTGCTATCCTAAAGTTAACAAGTCTTGGTCGATTGCTTGGTCGACTGACAGTCGACAAAGCCAGTCAACCAAGAGTTGTTAAGACCCTGTACTCAGCCGAATTGATCCGTTTGAACCCCGATTCAATTGCTTTCTTCTCTGACATTACTTGTATGTTATCTAGGGTATCAACACTGATTTTGGGACCATACTTGGTGATCATTAAACCTATTTACAACTTGATTAAGGTAAGAACAGTCGTTAACTCAAGTATGTTAATTATACCAACATGCTTACATTATGGGAACTTAATGGTTATGTTCATATGAGTATTCCTTTACTATACATGACTGTTATATGTTTTCTTATCAGTAATAGAATGTATATATCATTTAGAGTATCATTGTTCAATTTTACTTTATGATTTTATATATGATCAATCATGTTAGGTTATGTTATGTATTGTTTATATGATGAATCATGGATTTAGTATGATATGATGAGATTGAGTTTGTGATTGACTACGTATGACTTGGGATTGGGAAGTGTCCTTCCGACACTTCTGTCCTTGGACACCGGAGGGAGTAGTATGGGATATTCCCCGAAAGTGTCCATTGACGCTTTCCTGGGTTATTGGATGACATGTATAGGATTGTCTAGGTGTATGGTTAGGATATTCTCCTTGTCGTATTAGACCCGAATCGGAAGGGTATTGAGACCGAATGACCCATGGTAGAGTATGGTTGAAGGGCGCTCAAGACTGGTATCCACTTCGTGAGAGGACTTGAACTATACTGCAGATACCTGAAAGGGGCCATTTATTGGTAGGATTGCAAATGGATAGACCTGGGCTCACGGGTGCTCAAGACTGGTAACCAATCAGTGAGAGGACGTGAGAGCTTCCCGTTTACCATTTGTGGATGACCAATAGGTTGATGAGTCCGTAGTCCAAGTTGGATGGTGCCATAGGATACGTTGACTCTAGTGTGAAGGATACGAAACCGAGTTGGTCGGTGCCATAGGGAAAGTATCTGGATCTGACATGATATGACTGAGTAGATGACTTGCATTGGGCTAGGCTTCGCCGCGACATGCGCCAATACTTATACCAATGGTGATGTGAGAGAGTGGTGACTAAATCCCCAACCATGGCTTGATGAGGACTTTACCCAATTACCACGGCAGACCCAAGATATCTTATGATTGAGGGGGAGTGACTGACGACCCAAAGAAGTATGGTGCTATGGCTTAAAGCATGTCTACCTTAGAGACTAGCATACTTAAGATTAGAATCATATTTCATCATTGTTTCATATCATATTGCATCATATTGTGACTTGTATCGAATGAACTGTGTATTATGAAACGACTTGCCTTGCTGAGTTCTTTTGAACTCATTCCTTTTGTGCAATTTGCTAGATTCTACTACAGGTATAGAAGACCTCGATGGCACATCCTATGACCCGAGCTATGATCCCGCATACTACCCTTCGGGTGATGGCTACGCGGAGAGTCAAGATTGCTATACCGAGGAGGATTATGGTGTGTACCAGGGTTAGCCCTACCTTAGTGAGGGAGCGGCCACGTTGGGTTTACTTCATCCACACTTTTGAAGAAGAAATCATTAGGATTGAGGAAACCTATGTGTAGGCCCCATTTCCTTGGATGACTGTAATCATTTGGATATTTTCACTCTAGTTCTTATGATTTGCTCTTGACACAGATTGTAATTTAACTTAATTAACCACTTTTCCGCTATTGCTGAAGGAGTGACTTTTGATCACTTCTTCTCTTTGAGATTACCTCTATGTGAAGTTGATACTTAATAATTTTCGGCACTCTGATTTACTATCTTTCTTATTCAATTGATCTATTTATTGCTTGTTTTATACATTGATTATATTGTTCATGATTATGTTATCATGTATGTGGGAGGCATGGCCGCCCGATCTGGATATTCGGGTTGTGGATCACATCCCGGGTATGCCAGATAGGATACTGGCTAGGTGGATGTGACAACATCTGTGCACACAGCTCCGCAGTCTCTGGAACTGTTAGTGAAGGACTGATCTCAAAATGTGATGATGTGGGGATCTTCTGATGACCCTGATCTGCCTCATGCATCTCAATGTCATCTCCAGCCTGGTCATCTGTATCTAGACCATCATCGTAGTTACCACCATCCGACTCATCATCCTCCTCATCTGTCTCAACACCATCCTCATCATCTGACCTCTCAGTCTAAGTAATGTGCATATGATGAATAGTCCTCGTCCCGATGTCATAGCCTAGCAATCGTGTCTTCATCAATATATCCTCTAGCCTCACTCCGAAATGCCGAAAGATAAGTGTGAGTAGACGTCCGAAGCAAAGGTTCCGTACGCCTGGAGACGTCACAACCTCTAGCATGACGTTTTGGATGATGAAGGAAAGATCAATCTCAAAACCCCGATATATGCGGTAAATCAGTTGAGCATCCATCACTGATATTCTCTCATGATGCCCTGCCTTGGGGATGATGTTGCGGCCCACAATGCGACCGATGATTCTAGCCGAATCTATCATCTATGCACTAGTCCGTGGTGTATAGCACCCATCATCTTTCCAAAGTGTGATGCAAATCTCATGCAACTCGTGTGGTAGTAGATAAGCATTTATCTCTGCCCCAGTCGGTATCCATACACACTCATGAGGGTAGTGTGGTACCCGAAAAATCTCTGCCAATGTACTAGTAGAAAATCGAATCCGTGTCTCTTGAACTCGACTCTCTAGGATCAATTCGAATGGACCTCGCCTCCGACCCTCCTCGACTGATGTAAGGTTGCTGAAGAACAACCTCACTAAGTCCGAATAGACTGGAAGATCCTCAGTAAAAAGATGCGTCCACTCCATCGTATCGAATCTCTGACAGATCCGAAAAGTTCTAAGCTGTCGTAGCCTGAGTACTCGGCCATACTCAATGCGGCACCGCTCGAAGAAGATCTCATATAAGTACTCTGCTCGGGGTGTACTATATAGGTCCCCTCGAATGACTACGTCTCGTGGCTCCAAAAGTGGAACCTGACCTCTGCTTCTGCCTCTGCCTCTCCTACCATCCATTTTTCCTCTGCGAGGAGGCATGATGTGTGTATAGCTCTAAAAAAGACAAAAAGAGACTTGACGTTAGTAGAATTTCAAAATTCAGCATGAAGGGTATTTTCGTAATTTTTCAAATTTTTTATTTTGGCGAAATTTCAAATTGAGCATACTAGCATGTGCTTAGAATAGTGTGTTAGCATGTTTTATTTGAGAAAAACATTTCAATTTGATGGTTTAAAAGTCAAAATTCAGCAAGCATAGAAAGGGGGGAAATTCTCAAATTTAGGTCAAAATGCGATTTTTGAAGTTTGGATTTGGCTCAATCAAATTACATACACATGTTCATCATATCATTGCAAGTATGTAGGAATTTATTTGAAGTCGAAACTCTTTGTGGTTTGAAAATGAGAAGATTTTCAAAAGAGGGTTTTCGGTTGAGAAATCGTTAACAAGAGACCATGAAATCGATAGCAAGCGTTGTAAAGACATGGCATTGTGTTAAGATCCACTAGAACACGTTCCTATATGTTCCTAGACATGATTCCTAGCATTTATAACAAGTAAATCATGATATTTGGAAGAATGCATATCAGTTTAAAGTTGTTAAGCAAAGAAAAGAAAGAAAATTTATCTTAAATGATGTTGCAAGAATGTTGGAGACTTGTTGTTGATGCTAAATGGCCTAGAATGACTCTAGAAGACCTTAGAGAACCTTTCCTTAGAGTTCTCCCACGAAGTCTTGTGTTTTGGAATGAGTATGAAATGAAAAATGTGATTTTCTTTTTTGCGCACTGTATGCGTGGGTCGACTGCTTGGGTCTACTGGATCACTCGACCCAAAGAGTAAATTTTTGGAACTTTGGATAAATTTGGGGTTTTTGATATATGGTTCATGAATGACTATTTGATGATTAAAGTGATGATTTAAGCCTTATTTGGATATGCTAAGACTAAGGTTAAGTGATTATTGATGGTATATTGGAATTTCAGTGTTTTTGACTTGTTTCGATTTTTGCAGAATGGCTGTCACATCCCCCCAGCCGGTACCCTAACCGGGCATACCGGCATACCCGGGAGTGTGATCCACAGCCCCGAAGATCAAGTATTGAGGAAATCATCCTCCCACATATACAATAACATAATCATAAACAAGAAATAATCAAGGTTTAAACATTATAAACAAAATATTTAACTCAAGAAAGAATAAATGATATAATCAGAGTGCGGAAAAGATACCAGATATCCGAAGATATCAAGATAAGTAAAGTGAGGCGGAAACTCACTTCACAAACATAGCGGAACGTAGAATGAAAGTTTAAAATGAAATACAACTGAAACCAATGTACTAATAAATAAACTAAGAATATGAGTCTTCAAGTTTATAGATGACATCTTCATAAGTATGGACTTCATCAATCCAACGGATTTGTTCTAACTCTACACTACCTTCAAAGGTAGTACGCAGCTTGATCCGCCGAGGGATCATCAGAGTAAGCTTGATCATTGCCAGCACCTTGCGTGAAATACGCTTCATCGGCTTGCGCTTCACTACACTGCTCGTCATAATACTCTGTACCTGCAGGATAATCTAACAAGAAAATGTACAAAAAGGAATGAGTTTTGAAGAAACTCAGTAAGGCAAGTTAATCCATAACATAATAGATAACATGTGGCAAAACATAACATGATGCAATGCAATATGGAACAGATAAAGTATGAATGCATCTAAACTCTATGTATGCTGGTCTCTATGGTAGACATGCTTTAAGTCATAGCACGTACTTCTTTGGGTAAGCCAGTCACTCCCCCTCAGCCATCCTTGCATCTTGGGTCTGCAGGGTAATTGGGTAAAGTCCTCATCAAACCATGGTAGGGAATGTGGTCACCACTCTCTCACATCACCATTGGTCTAAGTACTGGCGCATGTCAGGGAAAAGCTTAGCCCAATGCAAGTCATCTAGTTAGTTACATCAACTTAGGTCCAGATACTTCCATTCCTCGCCCCGGGTGATCCTTTCCGGTATCCTTTCCACTAGAGTCCTAATAGTCCCGGACTACGGACTCATCAACCCTATTGGTTATCCACATATGGTAAACGGGAAGATCTCATGTCCTCTCACGGGTTGGTTACCGGTCTTGAGCGCCCATGAGCCCAAGTCTAGCCATATGCAACCCTCCAATAAATGGCCTCTTTCGAGTATCCACAATGTGATCCATGTCCTCTCATGGATTGGTTACCGGTCTTAAGTGCCCACGAATCCCCATTGCTACCACGGGTCATTCGGTCTCAATACCCTTCCGATTCGGCTCTGATATAACAGGGGTATATCCTAGCCAAACACTGCTAGACAACCCTAGGTATGACAACCATTGATTCGGAAAAGTGTCGATGGGCATCTTCGGAGAACATCCCATACTATTCCCTCCAATGTCCAAGGACAGAAGTGTCAAAAAGACACTTCCCAATCCCAAACCAAACTTAAGCAAACACATTCCCAGATTAGTCATAACATATACAACCAACAGTTCATCATATACAAGAGAATGTAAAAGCAAAATCAGATTAGGCAATAATAGGCAATTCATATAACATGAAAAATGAAAAAGATAATATAAACAAGTGCTACTGATCTCACAGTAAGAGATCCGAATTAAATTATAATAACAGTAAGTAATCTCATAGTTTCACAAAGTAGAAACCAGAGAACAAGCAATCTATGTAGTTAAGGAATTAACTGTCCTTACCTTGATTATCGAAGAAGATGATCCAAACTTAGCAAATAGACTCCTAACAATCATAGATACAACATTAGGGAAGATACCTAAAAGATCAGAGAGCAAACGAATCAAATCGGGCGAAAAACGAAGCTACTGACTCCTTTGGTCGAGTGCTTGGTAGACTGGCCCAGTCGACCAAACAGTCGACCAAGCAAGTCAGTACGGAATTGTACAGACTGCTTTGGCCATAACTTCCTCGTTTGAAGTCGGAATGATCCGAAATTCGAAGGGGAACTTCCTAGGATGTATTCGAATCATAAAGGAAGATAAAAACATCAAGTCATGGTTAAAATTTGGGTTCGTGATCTAACCCAAGAAATTAGGGTTTCAACCTTATGGTTCCCATAAAAAGGTTGAGATCACAGAATGAAAGAAAATTAAATAATTGGCCAAAAGCAATAAGAAAATCATAGGAAAACTAATTTAGGTTAACAGAAACATTGCCCATGAGGTTTCCCTCGCATGGGAGGTTAACAAAAGTTTCCAGAAGATCATACTAGGGTTAGGGTTTCAAGAAAATCTTCAGCTAGGGTTGAGATCATGATGATGATCATAGATCTCAAAGAAACGAAGGAGATCACGAAGGGATGGTTGCAAGGATGCAGCATCAACTTCCTGATCTCAATCAAGAACAAGATCAAGAAAAGAAAATTAATAATTCAGAAGAGATACTAACCTTGATATGTAAGAACAGAGAAGAGAGGCTTCAGATCTGCAAAGGAATCTTCGAAATCACCAGAGAGAGTTTCGGAGAGGTGTTCTCACGTTCACAAAGTGTTTAGGAGGCAGCCGTAACAAAGAAATACGAAGTAGGGTTTAAATAAGAGTGAAAAACCCTAAAATTACAATTTCTCGGATTTCACCTTCCTTTGGTCGAGTGCTTGGTCAAGTGGCCCACTCGACCAGTCAGTCGACCAAGGCAGACAGTAAGGAATAATCAGGGATTTGGAGGATCAAATGGGCTTTAAACCTTATGGGCTTTTGCATACACATCAAGTAACAAGTCAAGTGTGAAGAAATACCTTCAAACCAAGTCAGATAATACTCCAAGTCCTTCAACTAATCTCATCTTCAGACAACTGCAGCTTCCTTTCCAAATCTACACAGACATCCAAGTATGGAACTCCATCAACAACATCCATGGGTTCAGAGTCAAACACCATGTCTTCTACTGAGATGGCCCATAGTTGGCTTCTTTCTTTACTCCGGGTTACCGGGTCAAGGTCAGGGTTAGGTTAGGGTTGGGTTTCACAGGTTGTACTAAGGAATCGCAATATTGGTTCTAATAGTACTGGAAATGAGGAAGAAGTGTTTCATGAAGATACTCCTAATGGTAGCATTGGTCAGCACACTCATGTGAATGGTGATAATACGACCGGCATACCTAATGCTCCAGAAGTGAATAGTTTTCGTGATATTGCCAATATCATGGGCAACATCATGTAGCAGCAGTCGAATCAATTCAACCAGAAGATGACGGGTTTCATGACACTACATAATGAGACTCATACTGGTGTGAATGGAATTCCTCATACCGCAGTGCCTAATGTGGAAAGGTTAGTTGGAACTCCTCATACTCGTCTGATGGAAAGTTTTCTGAAGATGCAAGTGCCTTCTTTCACTGGTGTTACTATGGACACCTTGTTCCCTAACAAGTGGCTGAGGGAATTGGAGAAAGCATTCCGTCACCTGCAGTGCTCTGAGGCACATAAGATCTTTTTTGCCAAACAAAAGCTTCAGCAAGAAGTCGATGCTTGGTGGACCTTCACTCGTCCTATCTTGGAAACCTTGCATATTGGTGGATTGACTTGGGAAATTTTCAAGAATGCTTTTTGTAAGAACTATTTCCCTGAAGCAGTGACTAACGCTAAGGAAGCTGAGTTCATGGCCCTTACGCAAGGACCTTTTGTCTATGTTGGAATACCAACAGAAGTTTGAAGAACTATTTTACTTTGCCCCGGATTCTGTGAGACCTGGTCGTGCCAAGGCAAAGAAATTTTTCAAGGGATTGCGTCTTGCAATCAAGGCTTATCTTACTGTGATTTCGATTGAGAGCTACACTCAGGTAGTTCAAGTTTCGAAGAAGATTAAAGAAACTGAGAAGGAAAATGCGCGTGTGCAAAGGACGTGGCAGCCAAGGAACACTAGTTTGGTTGACCGTACGGAGAGAAGGTTCACTAGACCTACACCGTATCCTACTTCTAATTTTCAGCCTAGAAGTGTAAGCCAAAATTCTAGTTTTGCACCGGCCGGACATTCGTTCATCTCGTGTGCATTCGTTAGGAAGACTGACTTGTTACCTAAGATTTTGTCTAGTTGTTTAGTGATTAGTACTCCTATTAGATCAGCTGTGAAAATATATAAGATGATAGAAGATTGTCCCATTTTGATTTACGAGAAGAAATTGAAAGCCGATTTAATGATTCTTGACATAAAAGACTTTGATGTTATTCTTAGAATTGATTGGTTGGGTGTAATTGTTTGTTCTTCAAGGAAAATACAATTTCAGATTAGTAGTAATTCAGCCTTTGAGTTTCAAGGTGATAAAGGAAGAGTTAGCAAGAAGACTTTGACTGCTTTGATGCAAGTTTGTGCACTAATGGAAAGTGCTACAGCTGAAAGTGAAGTCAAGGATGTGAAGAAGAAGCTTGAAGAAGTTGAAGTTGTTTGTGATTTTAAGGATGTCTTTCCGGATGATTTATCAGGATTACCTCCGGAGAGAGAGTTGGAATTTTCGATTGAATTAATTCTAGGAGCCGCTCCAGTATCTGAAGCTCCATATAGAATGGTGCCTTCCGAGTTGAAAGAACTACAAGACCATCTGAATGAACTCTCAAATAAAGGTTATATACAGCCTAGTGTATCGCCTTGGGGAGCCCCGGTTTTGTTTGTTAAGAAGAAAGATGGTAGTATGCGTATGTGCATTGATTACCGTGAGTTGAACAAATTGACCATCAAGAATAGGTATCCGCTGCCTCGGATTGATGATCTTTTCGATCAGTTGAGAGGTGCAGCAGTGTTCTCGAAGATTGATTTGAGATCCGGATATCATCAGTTGAAGGTGAAAGCTAGTGACATTTGTAAGACAGCTTTTATGACAAGGTATGGTCATTTTGAGTTTAGAGTCATGCCCTTCGGTTTGACTAATGCTTCTGCTGTGTTTATGGACTTGATGAATCGAGTATTTCATGATGTGCTAGATAAGTTCATTATTGTATTTATCGATGACATTTTGATTTACTCAAGGAACAAAGAAGAGCATGGGAAGCATCTTGGTATTACTTTGCAAAGACTAAGAGAGAAGAAGTTCAATGCCAAATTTAGTAAGTGTGGCTTTTGGCTTCCAAGAGTGGTATTTCCTGGTCATGTTGTTTTAGCCAAAGGTATTCGTGTCGATCCCGACAAGGTTAAGACAGTTGCCGAGTGGGAAAGACCGAAGACTGTGTTAGAAATAAGAAGTTTCTTAGGTTTGGCTGGTTATTACAGGAGATTTATTGAGAACTTTTCTAAATTGGCTGCTCCTATGACTAAGCTAACTAGGAAAAAGGAAAAGTTTGTTTGGTCTGACGCATGTGAGAAGAATTTTCAAGAGTTGAAGGATAGATTGACAAGTGCTCCAGTTTTACAATACCCGATAATTCCGGTGGTCTGACAGTCTATATCGATGCGTCTAAGATTGGTTTAGGTTGTGTTTTAATGCAACATGGGAAGGTGATAGCTTACGCTTCAAGGCAATTGAAAGAATATGAGTGGAATTATCCCACTCATGATTTGGAACTTGCAGCCGTTGTTTTTGCCCTACAGATTTGGAGACATTACTTGTATGGTGAGAAGATTGCTATTTTCACAGATCATAAAAGCTTAAAGTACTTCTTTACCCAAAAGGAGTTAAATATGAGACAAAGAAGATGGTTGGAGTTAGTCTCTGATTATTACTGTGATATCTAGTATCACCCTGGTAAAGTAAATGTTGTTGCGGATGCTCTTAGTAGAAAAAGGAACAAGAAGGAACTAGATTTGAATGCTTTGAGCAAGTCGTTGTTGAAGTCAATTTCAGATTTTGAATTGGAAGTTGTCCCACAAAGTTTAGATGTTGTGCTTTCAGCCATGACAACAAGATCCACCCTTAGAGATCGAATTGTTGCCTTGCAAGATTCTGATCCGGAATTGAAAGAGAAATTAGAGAAGGTTTCTTTAAATTCTGATTTGGACCCTGATTTTAGTATATCTATGGATGGTGCCTTATTGTTTAGAGGGAGACTTTGTGTGCCTGCAGTTGAAGAAGTTAAAAAGGAAATTTTGAAGGAAGCACACCAATCGATCTTTACCGTACATCCAGGAGAGGTACTAAGATGTATTAGGATTTCAAAGAACATTTTTGGTGGATTGGATTGAAGGCTGATGTAGAAGATTTTGTAGCGAAGTGCGAGACTTGTCAACGTGTTAAAGCTGTTCGACAACCCCCGTCTGGATTATTGCAGCCCCTACCCTTACCTGGTTGGAAATGGGAAAACATTACTATGGACTTCGTGACTAGCTTGCCTCGAACAAGTAGAGGTAATGACACTGTATGGGTAATTGTTGATAGGTTGACCATATCAGCCCACTTTATTCCTATGAAGATCACTCATACTATGGATAAGTTAGCTAGACTTTATGTGGACAATGTTGTTCGTTTGCACGGAGTGCCTGTGAGTATTGTGTCTGATCGTGACCCTAGGTTTACTTCAAGATTTTGGAATAGTTTGCAAAAAGCTTTCGGAACCCAATTGAATTTGAGTACTGCTCATCACCCACAGTCTAATGGACAATCTGAGCAGACAATTCAGATTTTGGAAGATATGCTTAGATCTTGTGTTGTTGATATGAGTGGTAATAAGGATGAACATTTAGCTTAGGTTGAGTTTGCCTATAATAACAGTTATCAATCAACGATAGGCATGGCCCCATTTAAGGCTTTATATGGAAACACTTGTAGGACACCTCTGTATTGGACTGAAACTGGAGAAAGGAAAGTGTTAGGTCCAGAAATGTTTGAAGCTACAAGTGCGATGGTAGATATGATAAGAGAAAGGATTAAGACTGCTCAATCAAGACAAAAATCTTATGCTAATAGAAGAAGGTCAGATTTGGAATTTCAAGTTGGCGAGAAAGTTTTTCTAAAGGTATCGCCTATGAAGGGTGTAATGAGGTTTAATGTTAAAGGAAAGCTTAGTCCTCGTTACACTGGACCTTATGAGATTCTTGAAAGAATTGGATCTGTTGCTTACCATTTGGCCTTACCTCCGTCACTCACTAAGACTCATAATGTACTCATAATGTATTTCATGTTTTGATGCTTCAAAAGTACGTTGAGAACCCAGATCATATACTTCAGCAAGAACCTGAAGGACTTTGTGTTGATCTATCTTATAAGGAAGAACTGACCAAAATCCTGGATAGAAAGGACAAGCAGTTAAGGAATCGAACTATCCCTTTGGTGAAGATTCAGTGGAAGAACCATACCCCTGAAGAAGCATCTTGGGAGAAGGAAGAAGACATGAAGGAGAAGTTTCCTCATCTTTTTGGAAGTTCAGGTATGCTTTCAATTTCGAGAACGAAATTTCTTTTAAGGAGGGGGGAATGAGAAACCCGGCCCTAACCTTAACCCGGATACTCTTTTTTCTGTAGGTCCGAAGACCCGAAGTAGAAGTGAAAGTCAACTATGGGCCATATCAGTAGAAGATATAGTGTTCGACTCCGAACCTATGGAGATTGAAGATGATGCCCCATACTTGAAGATAGTGTTGGATATAGAAAAGAGACTACGCCTTGATGAAGTGAAGATTGGTTGATGACCATAGAGCTTGGTGGGATATGATTTAAAGCCATTTTTCCATGTTAGGTAAGTTATAGAATATGTGTTTAAAGTTTCGTTCGATTCCGAGTAGTGGAAGGCCCTCAAATCTTTGACTTTGGCTTTGCTATCTGCCTGGGTCGACTAGGCCAGGCTACCTAGCCAATCGACCCAGAGATGCTGAACTCGAGCATAATCTTATGTTTAAGTTATGTTACTATATATACCCCATGACTTCATGATTTTAGTATCCCTAGCCTCCAAAACACTTAGAGAACGAAGGGAACTCATCTCCAAGCCTCCAAAAGTGTTGAAGAAGACCTAATCTTGCAATCTTGCTAGTTCTCTCTCTTGTTCTTCGATCAAAGATTAGTATTCAATCTTTTGTGTTCTTGATTCATTCTTTCCATGATCACTCTCATCTCTGAACTGAGATTATGATGAAGATGTTGCAACCTTGTAGTCATATCTTTACAATCTCTTTTCATTCTCTTATGCCATGATCATCTTATTCATTCTTAATATGATTTTTATGATTTCTTCTTAAACTATGATCATATTCTTATTTCGATTTATTCTAGCATTGTAGATGCCTCTCCATGATTATTCATACCTCTGATTTACTGTGTTCTTGTACTAGAATGAGATCTCATCATCTCTAGTTCATCTCTTTCATTCATAGCATGTTTTCAATGAAAACCATGATTCTTACCAAAATAGAAACTATGATTTTAAATTTGTAAGTAATGGTTTTAATCGTTGTTTGATGTCTAAAATATGATTTTTAGTCTTAGCCTACTATGTTAGACATTCTCTCCAAGTTTCGTAGCATTCCGGATTGTATAGCATAGGTTTCGGATCATGAGTCTATTTTTGAACTCGGATTTGCTCTTGGGCAGACTGCCTGGGTCGACTGACTCAGTCAACCCAGCCAATCAACCCGCAATGACAAAATTGGATTTCTTCGTTCGTTTCGATTCGATTGATGCTCATTCTTTTAGGACTACTTCCTAATGACTGTATGATGTTATTCTAGGGTTTATTTGCTAACTTTGGATTCATCCTCTTGTCTGTCTGGAATATATTTGAGTCTATTTAAGGTAAGGAAAGTTGTTACCATATTAACATAGATTGCATAGATTTAGTTTCTAATTTGGGAACTACTTAGATTTGCTACTGTTATGTTAGTTTCTATTATGATATGAATGCTGTAAGTACAGTAGGATCTTATTTCCTTATTTAATTTATGTACTTGATCATGTATGAATACTTATTCATGTATGTTGCTTATTCATTTAATCTTGTCTTATTATACTCTTTCATATGATGAGATATCTGTCGTGGATGATATGACTGAATTATGATTGTGATTGTTTAGGTATGATTTGGAATTGTGGAATGTCTTTTTGACATTTTTGTCCTTGGACATCATTGGGGATAGTATGAGATATTTCCTATGTTGCCCTTTGACACTTTCCAGGATTATTGGTTGTCATACCTAGGATTTGTCTAGCAGTGTTTGGCTAGGATATTCCCTGTTATATCATACCCGATTCGGAAGGGTATTGAGACCGAACGATCCATTGTAGCAATGGGGATTTATGGGTGCTCAAGACCGGTAACCAACCCATGAGGGGACATGAATCACATTGTGGGGGCCATTTATGGGTAGAGTTGCATATGGATAGACTTGGGCTCATGGGCGTTCAAGACCGGTAACCAACCCGTGAGAGGACATGAGAGCTTCCCGTTTACTATATGTGGATGACCTATAGGGTTGATGAGTCCGTATTTGAGAGAGTCGAATATGCTAACTCTAGTGTGAAGGATACCGGAAAGGATCTCGAGAGGGGAGGAATGGATGTATCTGGATCTGAGTTGATGTAACTAAGTAGATGACTTGCATTTGGATAGGCTTTACCCTGACATGTGCTAGTACTTAGACAAAACGATGATGTGAGAGAGAGGTGACTTAACCCCCAGCCATGGATTGTCCGAAAGGGATGAAGGACCCTTTGCCAACCGAGGATGTCTGAATTGAGGCCTACACAAAGAAGTATGGTGCTATGACTTAAAGCATGTCTGCCTATAGAGACCAGCATACATAGAGTTAGATTCATACATGCATTGTCTGTCTCATATCATATGACAATATGTTTTACTTATGCTATCATGTTATTTATGCTATTATAGAATAACTTGCCTTACTGGGTTTCTTTTGAAACTCACTCCTTTTGTACAACATCTTTTGTTAGAGTATTCTGCAAGCATTGATGACTATGAAGGCCAATATGAAGAAGCGCAAGATGAAGAGGCGTACCATATGCAAGGTGTTGGCAACTATGAAGATTACGTTGAGGATTCCTCGAGTGGTCTTACTTGTTACCAAGATTAGCCCTACTGTGGAGTGGGAGCGTCTGAGCGTGATTGATGAAGTCTATGTTTATGAAGACGTTGTTTATAAAGTAGAATAGACTCTAGCTTAGTTAGATCATATTTTTCTTTCTTGTCTTTAGAACCAGTTGTAATTTCCTTTGACTTTCAATCTACATTCCGCTGGACTCGTGGAGTGAGATTCTGCCTCACTCTACATTTTTAATTATATATATATCTATTGGTATCATTTCCGTACTCTGATGATTATCTCATATTTACTCGATACTGGATCTTGTGGACTGTAGATCACACACTCGGGTATGCCAGATAGGGTACCAACTCGGTGGATGTGACAGGTTAGGATTTCCATAAACTTTGGGCTCTGATACCACTCAGTCACATCCCCCCAGCCGGTACCCTAACTGGCATACCCGGGATGTGTGATCCACAGTCCCAAGGAGCAAGTATTGAGGAAATTATCCTCCCACATAAGCAATAACATAATCATGAACATAAATAATCAATGTGCCAATATAAATGAGAGATCCAAATAACAAAGGAAAAGATCGTATAACATCAGAGTGCGAAAAAATAATAGATAATGTCAAGTCAAGGAGTAAAGTGAGGCGGAAACCCACTCTACCAAAACAGCGGAAAAGTAGCTCAAAAAGGAAAGAAAAGAGATTACAACTAATCCCAAAAAGAAGTAACATAATTAAATAAATTGTTTTCAACTTTGTAAAGAACGTCCTTGTAAGTGTAGACTTCTATGATAAGGCAAGGACACTTCCACTCCACAAATGGACTAATCATGGTACGAAGCATGATCACCTGAGGGATCTTCACAGTAATCGTCATAACAGCTATCACCTTGCGAGAAATATGCATCTTCACCCTGCGCTTCCTCATACGTATCGTCATAGTATTCCGAACCTATAGAGAAGTCTAATAAAAGATATGGTACAAAAGGAGTGAGTTTCGAAAAAAACCCAGTAAGGCAGGTTAAACTCACAATAACATAAATGACAGGATTATAAAGCAAAGCATAACGCAATATGATATGAGACAGACAATGTAAGCATGAATTTAACTCGAAGGATGCTGATGTCTATTGGCAAACATGCTTTAAGTCATAGCACCATACTTCTTTGGGTAGGTCTCAATCACTCATCCTTGGTTGGTAAAAGGGTCCTGCATTCATCTCGGACAATCCATGGCTAGGGTATAGATAACCACTCTCTCCCATCACCGTTTGGTCTAAGTATTGGCGCATGTCAGGGTTAAGCCTAGCCAAATGCAAGTCTTCTACTCAGTCATATCAAGTCAAAAGATTTACTTATGCTTCATTAAGTAAGTTTCTAATCCAAGTGTTCTATTATTCACTTCTAAGAATAGTTTGAGTCACTTTTGGATATATGACTCAGGAATGTTCCATTATTGTTTTCTGTGATTATGATTTCCTTGCACTTTGGTCTTTGATACCACTCTGTCATATCCCCCCAGCCAGTACCTTAACTGGCATAAACAGGTGTGTGATCCACAATCCCAAGGAACAAGTATTGAGGAAATCATCCTCCCACATAAGCAATAACATAATAATGAACATAAATAATCAATGTGCCAATATAAATGAGAGATCCAAATAAGGAAGGAAAATATCATATAACATCAGAGTGCGAAAAGATAATAGATAATGTCAAGTCACAGAGTAAAGTGAGGCGGAAACTCACTCTACCAAAACAGCGGAAAAGTAGCTCAAAAAGGAAAGAAAAGAGATTACAACTAATCCCAAAAAGAAGTAACAGAATTAACTAAATTGTTATCAACTTTGTAAAGAACATGCTTGTAAGTGTAGACTTCTGAGATAAGGCAAGGACACTTCCACTCCACAAATGGACTAATCATGGTACGAAGCATGATCACTTGAGGGATCTTCACAGTAATCGTCGTAACAGCTATCACCTTGCGAAAAATATGCTTCTTCACCCTGTGCTTCCTTGTACGTACTGTCATAGTATTCTGAACCTGTAGAGAAGTCTAACAAAAGATATGGTACAAAAGGAGTGATTTTCAAAAGAAACCCAGTAAGGCAGGTTAAATCTACAATAACATAAATGGCAGGATTATAAAGCAAAGCATAATGCAATATGATATGAGACAAACAATGTAAGCATAAATCTAACTCGAAGGATGCTGATATCTATTGGCAAACATGCTTTAAGTCATAGCATCATACTTCTTTGGGTAGGTCTCAATCACTCATCCTCGGTCGGAAAAAGGGTCCTCCATCCATCTCGGAAAATCCATGGCTGGGGTATAGGTCACCACTCTCTCCCATCACCATTTGGTCTAAGTATTGGCACATGTCAGGGTTAAGTCTAGCCAAATGCAAATCTTCACTCAATCATATCAAGTCAGATCCAAATACGTCCATTCCTCCCCTCTCAGGATCCTTTCTAGTATCCTTCACAGTAGAGTCCTCATAGTCCCAGACTATGGACTCATCAACCCTATTTGTCACATCCACCCAGCCGGTACCCTATCTGGCATACCCGAGTGTGTGATCCACAGTCCACAAGATCCAGTATCGAGTAAATCAACCTCCCACATTCACAATAATATAATCAAGAACAAGACTAAATCAAGGTTAACAATATTATTCAAATGAATCAATGTAAAGTAACGAGATAATCATCAGAGTGCGGAAATGATACCAATAGATATATCAAATCAAATGTAGAGTGAGGCGGAATCTCACTCCACGAGTACAGTGGAATGTAGATCGAAAGTCATAGGAAATCACAATTGGTTCTAAAGACAAAAAAGAAAGGTATAATCTAACTAAGCTAGAGTCTATTCTTCTTTATAAAGAATGTCTTCATAAACATAGACTTCATCAATCACGCTCAGACGCTCCCACTCCACAGTAGGGCTAATCTTGGTAACAAGTGAGACCACTCGAGGAATCCTCAACGTAATCTTCATAGTTGCCAACACCTTGCGTATGGTATACTTCTTCATCTTGCGCTTCTTCATATTGTGCTTCATAGTCATCAAGGCCTGCAGAATAATCGAACAAAAGATGTTGTACAAAAGGAGTGAGTTTCAAAAGAAACTCAGCAAGGCAAGTTATTCCATAATAGCATAAATAACAAGATAAGATAAGCAAACCATAATGTGATATGATATGAGATAGACAATGCATGTATGAATCTAACTCTATGTATGATGGTCTCTATAGGCAGACATGCTTTAACTCATTGCACCATACTTCTTTAGGAAGGTCAATCACTCCCCCTCAGCCATCTTGGCATCTTGGGTCTACCGGTGGTAGTTCGGTCATGCATACTTCATGGACATTCCTTGGTAAAGGGTTTAGGTCACCTCTCTCTCACATCACCATTGGTCTAAGTATTGGCGCATGTCAGGGTAAAGCCTAGCCCAATGCAAGTCTTCTACTTAGTTACATCAACTCAGATCCAGATACGTCCATTCCTCCCCTCTCGGGATCCTTTCCAGTATCCTTCACACTAGAGTCAGCGTATCCGACTCTCTCAAATACGAACTCATCAACCCTATAGGTCATTCACATATAGTAAACGGGAAACTCTCATGTCCTCTCATGGGTTGGTTACCGATCTTGAACGCCCATGAGCCCAAGTCTATCCATATGCAACTCTACCCATAAATGGCCCCCACAATGTGATTCATGTCCCCTCACGGGTTGGTTACCGGTCTTGAGCGCCCATAAATCCCCATTGCTACCACGGGTCGTTCGGTCTCAATACCCTTCCGAATCGGATCTAATATAACAGGGAATATCCTAGCCAAACACTGCTAGACAAGTCCTAGGTATGAAAATCATTAATCCGGGAAAGTATCAAAGGGCAACATTGGAAATATCCCATACTACTCCCAATGAGGTCCAAGGACAAAAATGTCAAAAGGACATTCCCCAATCCCAAATCATACCTAAACAATCACAATCATAATTCAGTCATATCATCCACGACAGATATCTCATCATATGAAAGAGTATAATAAGACAATATCGAAATAATGAGCAACATACATGAATAAGTATTCATACATGATCCAAGTACATAAAGTAAATAAGGAAATACGATCCTACTATACTTACAGCATTCATATCATAATAGAAACTAACATAGTAGTTGCAAATCTAAGTAGTTCCCAAATTAGAAACTAAATCTATGTGTTGTGGTTAAAATATCCGCTTCCGGTTTATATCAGTCTAATCAGGCTTAACCGGGTTCGATTGATGAGATGAAAGAACTTATGAGTTCACTCGAGATTATAAAGAAAAGATGATCAACACCATCCAATTAGGAGCGATGATCCGATGGTCATGATTGAAAGTATTATGAGCGGGAAAGTTTATATAGAAGGGAAAAGAGGATTCGTAAGGAGGTAAGTCCCTGAGATCAACCAAAATACTGATTCACTCTGATTTTACTCCATTAGAACACCTTAGAAGCTCTTTCGAGCTCTGAAGCATCATCTTCACCATTCTGACTTGGCCGTCGGAGACGAGACGCCGATCAAGACGATCGGCTCCATTTCTCACTGGTGTTCTATTTTTCAGGAGTTAAAGGTTGATTGACTGAAGAGCAAACCAGATTGATCCAGATCTAAGGAGTTCGGTGCGAAGGCGACGGTTCGAGGCGATCGGCAATTTTAGCACCAACACTATGCAATCTATGTTAATATGGTAACAACTTTCCTTACCTTAAATAGATTCGAATATATTCCGGACAAATAAGAGGATGAATCCAAAGTTAGCAAATAAACCCTAGAATAGCATCACACAATCATTAGGAAGTAGTCCTAAAAGAATAAGCATCAATCGAATCGAAACAGGACGAAGAAATCCAATTCTTTCATTGCGAGTTGATTGGCTGGGTTGAGTGAGTTAGTCGACCTAGGCAGTCTGCCTAAGAACAAATCCGAAATCAAAAAGTGAATCTTGATCCGAAACCTATGCTACACAATCCGAAATGCGATGAAACTTGGAGAGAATGTATAACACAGTAGTCTAAGACTAAAGAGCATAATTTAGACATCAAAAAACTATTGAAACCATTACTTACTAATTTGAAATCATAGTTTCTATTTTGTAAAAATCATGGTTTTCATTGAAAACATGCTATGAATGAAAGAGATGAACTAGAGATGATAAGGTCTCATTCTAGTGAAGAACACAGTAGATCAGAGGTATGAATAATCATGGAGAGGCATCTATAATGCTAGAATAAATTGAAATAAGAATATGATCATAGTTAAGAAGAAATCATAAAAAATCACATTAAGAATGAATAAGATGATCATGGCATAAGAGAATGAAAAGAGATTGTAAAGATATGATTACAAGGTTGCAGCATCTTCATCATAATCTCAATTCAGAGATGAGAGTGATCATGGAAAGAATGAATCAAGAACACAAAAGATTGAATACTAACCTTTGATTGAGGAACAAGAGAGAGAACTAGCAAGTTTGCAAGATTAGGTCTTCTTCTACACTTTTGGAGGCTTGGAGATGAGTTCCCTTCATTCTCTAAGTGTTTTGGAGGCTAGGGATACTAAAATCACGAAGTCATGGGGTATATATAGCAATATAACCTAAACAGAAGATTCTGCTCGAGTTCAGCAACTCTGGGTCAATTGGCTGGGTAGCCTGGCCCAGTCGACCTAGGCAAACAGCAAAGCCAAGATCAGGGATTTGAGGGCCTTCCACTACTGAGAATCAAATGAAACTTTAAACACATATTCTATAACTTACCTAGCATGGAAAAATGGCTTTAAATCATATCCCACCAAGCTCTACGGTCATCAACCAATCTTCTCTTCATCAAGGCGTGGTCTCTTCTCTATATCCAACACTGTCTTCAAGTATGGGGCATCATCTTCAATCTCCATAGGTTCGGAGTCGAACACTATATCTTCTACTAATATGGCCCAAAGTTGACTTTCACTTCTACTTCAAGTCTTCAGACCTACAGACAAAAGAGTATCCGGGTTAAGCTTAGGGCTGGGTTTCACATTCCCCCCTCCTTAAAAGAAATTTTGTCTTCGAAATTGAAAGCATACTTGAACTTCCAAAAAGATGAGGAACTTCTCCTTCATGTTTTCTTCCTTCTCTCAAGACGCTTCTTCAAGGGTATGGTTCTTCCACTGAATCTTCACCAAAGGGATAGTTCGATTCCTTAACTGCTTGTCCGTTCTATCCAGGTTTTTGGTCGGTTCTTCCTTATAAGATAGATCAGCGCAAAGTCCTTCAGGTTCTTGCTGTAGTATATGATCAGGGTTCTCAACATACTTTCGAAGCATCGAAACATGAAATACATTATGAGTTTCAGCGAGTGACGGAGGTAAGGCCAAACGGTAACCAGCAGATCGTATCCTTTCAAGAATCTCATAAGTTCCAATGTAACGAGGACTAAGCTTTCCTTTAACATTAAACCTCATTGCACCCTTCATAGGCGATACCTTTAGAAAAAAGTTCTCGCCAACTTGAAATTCCAAATCTAACCTTCATCTATCAGCATAAGATTTTTGTCTTGACTGAGCAGTCTTAATCCTTTCTCTTATCATATCTACCATCACACTTGTAGCTTCAATCATTTCTGGACCTAACACTTTCCTTTCTCCAGTTTCAGTCCAATACAGAGGTGTCCTACAAGTGTTTCAATACAAACCTTTAAATGGAGCCATGCCTATTATCGACTAATAATTGTTATTATAGGCAAACTCAACCAAAGCTAAATGTTCATCCCAATTACCACTCATATCAACAACACAAGATCTAAGCATATCTTCCAAAATCTGAATTGTCCGCTTAGACTGACCATCAGACTGTGGGTGATGAGCAGTACTCAAATTCAATTGGGTTCCCAAAGCATTCTGCAAACTATTCCAAAATCTAGAAGTAAACCTAGGGTCACGATCAGACACAATACTCACAGGCACTCCATGTAGACGAACAACATTGTCCACATAAAGTCTAGCTAACTTATCCATAGTATGAGTGATCTTCATAGGAATAAAGTGGGCTGATTTGGTCAACCTATCAACAATTACCCATACAGTGTCATTACCTCTACTTGTTCGAGGCAAGCTAGTCACGAAGTCCATAGTAATGTTCTCCCATTTCCAACCAGGTAAGGGTAGGGGCTGCAATAATCCAGACGGAGGTTGTCGAACAGCTTTAACACATTGACAAGTCTCGCACTTCGCTACAAAATCTTATACATCAGCCTTCAATCCAATCCACCAAAAATGTTCTTTCAAATCCTTATACATCTTAGTACCTCCTGGATGTACGGTAAAGATCGATTGGTGTGCTTCCTTCAAAATTTCCTTTTTAACTTCTTCAACTGTAGGCACACAAAATCTTTCTCTAAACAATAAGGCACCATCCATAGATATACTAAAATCAGGGTCCAAATCAGAATTTAAAGAAATATTCTCTATTTTCTCTTTCAATTCAGGATCCGAATCTTGCAAGGCAACAATTTGATCCCTAAGGGTGGATCTTGCTGTCATGGCTGAAAGCACAACATCTGAACTTTGTGAGACAACTTCCAATTCAAAATCTGAAATTGACCTCAACAATGACTTGCTCAAAGCATTCAAATCTAGCTCCTTCTTGTTACTTTTTCTACAAAGAGCATGAGCAACAACATTTGCTTTACCAGGGTGATATTGGATATCATAGTCATAATCAGAGACTAATTCCAACCATCTTCTTTGTCTCATATTTAACTCCTTTTGAGTAAAGAAGTACTTTAAGCTTTTATGATCTGTGAAAATAGCAATCTTCTCACCATACAAGTAATGTCTCCAAATATGTAGGGCAAAAACAACGGCTGCAAGTTCTAAATCGTGAGTGGGATAATTCCGCTCATATTCTTTCAATTGCCTTGAAGCATAAGCTATCACCTTCCCATGTTGCATTAAAACACCACCTAAACCAATCTTAGACGCATCAGTATATACTGTCAGACCACCGGAATTATCGAGTATTGTCAAAACCGGGGCACTTGTCAATCTATCCTTCAATTCTTGAAAATTCTTCTCACATGCGTCAGACCAAACAAACTTTTCCTCTTTCGTAGTTAGCTTAGTCATAGGAGCAGCCAACTTAGAAAAGTTCTCAATAAATCTCCTGTAATAACCAGCCAAACCTAAGAAAGTTCTTATTTCTGACACAGTCTTCGGTATTTCCCACTCAGCAAGTATCTTATCCTTGTCGGGATCGACACGAATACCTTCTGCTGAAACAACATGACCAAGAAATACCACTCTTGGAAGCCAGAAATCACACTTGCTAAACTGGGCATACAACTTCTTCTCTCTTAGTCTTTGCAAAGTAATACCAAGATGCTTTCGATACTCTTCTTCGTTCCTTGAGTAAATCAAAATGTCATCGATAAAGACAATAACGAACTTATCTAACACATCATGAAATACTCGATTCATCAAGTCCATAAACACAGCAGGAGCATTAGTCAAACCGAAGGGCATGACTCTAAACTCAAAATGACCATACCTTGTCCTAAAAGATGTCTTACAAATGTCACTAGCTGTCAACTTCAACTGATGATATCTGGATCTCAAATCAATCTTCGAGAACACTGCTGCACCTCTTGTGAAACCCAGCCCTAACCTAACCTTGACCTTGACCCGGTAACCCGGTTGTTTTTAGGTCGAAGACCCGGAGTAAAGAAAGAAGCCAACTATGGGCCATCTCAGTAGAAGACATGGTGTTTGACTCTGAACCCATGGATGTTGTTGATGGAGTTCCATACTTGGATGTCTGTGTAGATTTGGAAAGGAAGCTACAGCTATCTGAAGATGAGATTAGTTGAAGGACTTGGAGTATTATCTGACTTAGTTTGGAGGTATTTCCTTACACTTGACATGTCACTTGATGTGTATGCAAAAGCCCATAAGGTTTAAAGCCCATTTGATCCTCCAAATCCCTGATTATTCCTTACTGTCTGCCTTGGTCGACTCCTTGGTCGAGTGGGCCACTCGACCAAGCACATGACCAAAGGGGTGCAAAATCCGAGAATTTGTAATTTTAGGGTTTTTCACTTTTATTTAAACCCTACTTCGTATTTCTTTGTTACGGCTGCCTCCTAAACACTTTGTGAATGTGAGAACACCTCTCCGAAACTCTCTCTGGTGATTTCGAAGACTCCTGTGCAGATCTGAAGCCTCTCATCCTTGTTCTTACAATTCAAGGTTAGTAATCGCTTCAACATTGCGAATTTCTTTTCTTCGATCTTGTTCTTGATTGAGATCAGGAAGTAGATGCTGCATCCTTGCAACCATCCCTTCATGATCTCCTTCGTTTCTTTGAGATCTATGATCATCATCATGATCTCAACCCTGGCCGTATATTTTTCTGGAAACCCTAACCCTTGCTTGATTTCTGGAAAACTTTGGTGACCTCCCATGTGAGGGAAACCTCATGGGTAATGTTTCTATTAACCTAAACTATAATTTCTATTATTTTCTTGTTATAATTGGCAAATCATTAATTCCCTTTCTTCCTGTGATCATAACCTTTTCCTGCGAGCCATAATGGTTGAAACCCGAGTTTCTTGGGTCAAATCAAGAACCCATATTTTTACCATGACTTGATGATTTTATCTTCCAATATGATTCTAATACATCCTAGGAAGTTCCCCTTCGAATTTTGGATCAATCCGACTTCAAACGAGGAAGTTATGGCCAAAGCAGTCTGTACAATTCCGTACTGACTTGCTTGGTCGACTGGGCCAGTCTACCAAGCACTCGACCAAAGGAGTCAGTAGCTTTGTTTTTCGCTTGATTTGATTCATTTGCTCTCTGATCTTTTAGGCATCTTTCCTAATGTTGTATCTATGGTTATTAGGAGTTTATTTGCTAAGTTTGGAGTTGCTCACTTTGATTTTTGGATCATCTTCTTCGATAATCAAGGTAAGGACAGTTATTTCCTTAACTACATAGATTGCTTGTTCTCTGGTTTCTACCTTATGAAACTATGAGATTACTTACTGTTATTGTAATTTAATTCTGATCTCTTACTGTGAGAACAGTAGCACTTGTTTATATTATCTTTCCATTATTCATGTTATATGAATTACTTATTATTACCTAATCTGATTTTGCTTTTACATTCTCTTGTATATGATGAACTGTTGGTTGTATATGTCATGACTGATCTGAGAATGTGTTTGCTTAAGTTTGGTTTGGGATTGGGGAGTGTCCTTTTGACACTTCTGTCCTTGGACATCGGAGGGAATAGTATGGGATGTTCTCCGAAGATGCCCATCGACGCTTTCCCGAATCATTGGTTGTCATACCTAGGGATGTCTAGCAGTGTTTGGCTAGGATATACCCCTGTCATATCAGACCCGAATCGGAAGGGTATTGAGACCGAACGACCCATGGTAGCAATGTGATTCACAGGCGCTCAAGACCAGTAACCAACCCGTGAGAGGACGGGAATCATATTGTGGGGGCCATTTATTGGAGGGTTGCATATGGCTAGACTTGGGCTCATGGGCGCTCAAGACCGCTAACCAACCCGTGAGAGGACATGAGCTTCCCATTTACCATATGTGGATAACCGATAGGGTTGATGAGTCCGTATTCCGAGTTGGTCGGTGCCATAGGATACGTTGACTCTAGTGCGAAGTGTCACATCCCGCCCTAAATCCACCAAGGGGATACCCTATCTGGATTACCCGGGGAGTGAATTACAGTCCCGCGGATCAAGTTTAGGAACGATTATAGTCACTTAGCACAATAATATAATCAAAAGCAAGAACAATTCCTTGTATCCAAATAATTTAATAATAAAAGTCGAGAAAGTACCTCAGAAGGATTCACAAATAACATCAGAGTGCGGAAAGGATTTCATTAGAATAAACAATCAAGTGTGAAAAGGAGGGAGGAAACCCCTCCTATAATATTAGCGGAAGCTGAAACGACTAAAAGTAAAGGTTACAACCGATTCACCAAATAACAAGTGAAACAACTAAGCTATAGTCCCGACAATTCAAATAAAAGGTTAAAAAGGGAATGAGGCGACATCCCATCCCTAACACACAAATATAAAACTGAACTGCTACAAACAAGTCCCGATCTCGGTCTACTCGTTTTTATCAACTGGTTCATCGCCACCAGTATGATACAAGTCTTCAACTCGACCTCCAGAGGGTTGGCTGCCACAGTCAACAGTGGTAGTACCTGCAGAAAAGTCTAACAAAATATGTTGCAAAAAGGAGTGAGTTCGAAAGAACTCAGCAAAGTAGTCATTCCATAAAATATAAACCATATGATACAAGCCATAACATGATGCAATATGATATGGAACACATGATGCAAGTATGGTTCTAACTCTATGAATGCTGGTCTCTAAGGTAGACATGCTTTAAGTCATAGCACCATACTTCTTTGGGTCGTCTGTCACTCTCCCGTTCCATATCTTGGGAATGCCCGGGGAATATCGGTAAAGTCCTCAAAAAAAACCATGGTTGGGGATTTAGTCACCACTCTCTCACATCACCATTTGGTATAAGTATTGGCGCATGTCACAGTAAAGCCTAGCCCAATGCAAGTCATCTACTCAGTCATATCAACTCAGATCCAGATACATCCATTCCTCGCCCGCGGCAATCCTTTTCGGTATCCTTCTCACTAGAGTCAGCATAATCCCGGATTACGGACTCATCAACCCTATTGGTCATCCACAAATAGTAAACGGGAAGCTCTCACGTCCTCTCACGGGTTGGTTACCGGTCTTGAGCACCCGTGTGCCCAAGTCTATCCATTTGCAACCCTACCAATAAATGGCTCCCACAATGAGATTTATGACCTCTCACGGGTTGGTTACCGGTCTTGAGCACCCGTGTGCCCAAGTCTATCCATTTGCAACCCTACCAATAAATGGCTCCCACAATCAGATTTATGACCTCTCACGGGTTGGTTACCGGTCTTGAGTGCCCACAAATCCCCACTGCTACCACGGGTCATTCGGTCTCAATGCCCTTCCGATTCGGGTCTGATACGACAGGGACATCCTAGCCAAACCACTAGACAGTCCTATGTATGTCATCCAATAACCCGGGAAAGAGTCGATAGGCACCTTCGGAGAACATCCCATACTATTCCATCCGGTGCCCAAGGACAGAAGCGTCAATAGGACACTCCCCAATCCCAAGTTATATGTAGGCAATTGCATATTCAAGTTCATCACTTCTAATGCATCCAATACATCTTCATAATACAAGTTGAATCATGATATTGAAATGAATCATCATAGACATAAGTAAACAATAATAGTAATGTAACATGACAAGAGTATAAAGATTTCAATACTACTGTTCTAACACATATATAACAATTTTATAAAGATTAAAAGTAATCAAGAGATTCTATTCATAAATAAGAACATAAATCATAAGTTGATGATCTATATGTAATATCCAGCCCTATTCTAACCGTGACCCTGACCCGGATCCACTGTTGTATTCAGGTCCGAGGACCCGAAATGGTGGAAGAAGAGATTTATGGACCATCCTGATTGATGATCATGATTCGGAGACCGAGCCCATGGACATTGACAATGATACCCCTTGCTTAAATGCATTGTCGGTGTTTAAGGAAACTCTGCGCATCGGAGGAGATTAATATGGTTGATGTACCAAATGACCTTCTGTGCACAATCCGAAGGTATTCCCCGAAACTAGACTTCTTGATTTAACTGTGGATGAAAACCTCACTCAATTTGGCCTTGTATAGCCTTTCAAATCCCTACTTGAAGTTGCTGTTCTAAACCTGAGTTTTCAGCTGAAAATATTTTGGTCGATCATTTTGCTCGATACCATCGACCAAGGACCATCGACCAAAATATCCCAGTCTGCCAAGTTAATGATTCCATGGAATATTCCTTTTCTATTTAATATGACCTCGAGCCTTGAGCCTTTTGAAATCATTTTTCTCACCTGGGAACGTGGGGAGAGCTTCCCAAAGCATCTCCTTGGTTAGTGTGAAGGGTATCTCCTCAAAGACACTTAGTTTATCATTGATTCTTGTCTTCATCTTCCACACTAAGGTATGACTCCTCCTTCCACTCTCCTCCCTACCCTTTTCTACTCTTTTCTATTGTCATCTTGCTGATGGGACATTTGGAATGGTGCTGCAACCTTGCAACCACCAGTCCAAGTGCCTACTCATGCTCAATCCATGATTCCCTTAGCCATTCATTGATACTAATGCTTATATCTCATGCCTAGCATATGTATTCCATGATTTACCTATTAACATCATACCATTTGATATCAAACTGAGCTATATAGTGTATTATGTTCATGTTTAACATTGCCATATGATTCCAATTGAATTTCTATTAGTTCCTCTAGCTATTGCATGCTATTCCTCATCAATGCAATCAATTCCAACTCATGCCATGATGTTTATAACTTGAACTTGATAGCTTAAATTGGGGATTTTTAATTGGACCATTGGATTGAGTTAATTCCTTGATTTATAGTGTCCTACTACTGTTTTTAAGTATACCTCCAAGTTTCAGATTGATCCGAACACCGGAAGACTCATTTCGGACCAAAATCCCCAAAATCCACTATTCTGCCCGAGGATAATTTTGGTCGATACTTTTGGTCGATACCATCGACCAAGAACATCGACCAAAGTTGTTGCTGACAGCAACCTTGGTCAGTTTTGACCCAAATGACATCCGATCTTTCCGACTTCTTTTCTAACTTATTATTGATGTTTGTTTAGGGCCTTAACAATTCTATTGGACTATTCTTGGTATTCTCAATTCATCATCAACTCATCCAAGGTAAGGATGGTTATATCCATAAACCTATAAGTCATCAAATATTGAACTGTGCTTTATTCAAAGAATGAAATCCCTAAATTTCTTTCAGTCATTATGATACTGTTACATATGTGTTAGAACAGTAACATTTAAATCTTTATACTTTTGTTGTGTTACTTTATCATTTTGATTTGCTTATGTTTATAATGATTCGTTTCAATATCATGATTTGATTACTATTATTAATATGCATTGGATGCATGAGAAATGATGAGATTGGATGTGTGATTGCTTACGTAGGACTTGGGATTGGAGGGTGTCCTACTGACACTTCTGTCCTTGGGCATCGGAGGGAATAGTATGGGATGTTCTCCGATGGTGCCTATCGACACTCTCCCGAGTTATTGGATGACATACATAGGATTGTCTAGTTGTGTGGCTAGGTTCATCCTTGTCGTGTCAGACCCGAATCGGAAGGGCATTGAGACCGAACAACCCGTGGTAGTGTATGGTTGGATGGGCACTCTAGGCCGGTAACCAATCCGGTAGGGGACATAAACCATGCTACGGATACCTGAAAGGGGCCATTTATTTGTAGAGTTGCATATGGATAGACTTGGGCTCATGGGTGCTCAAGACCGTTAACCAATCCGTGAGAGGACGTGAGAGCTTCCCGTTTACCATATGTGGATGACCAATAGGGTTGATGAGTCCGAAATCCGGGATTTCGTTGACTCTAGTGTGAAGGATACCGGAAAGGATCGCCGGGGGCGAGGAATGGACGTGTATCTGAATCAGACTTGACCGACTGAGTAGATGACTTGCATTGGGCTAGGCTTTACTGTGACATGCGCTAGTACTTGACCATATGGTGATGTGATAGAGCGGTGACCGATCCCCTTACCATGGTTTTTGATGACTTTACTGATCTTCCCCGGGCATTCCCAAGATATGGAAATGGGAGAGTGACTGACGACCCAGAGAAGTATGGTGCTATGACTTAAAGCATGTCTACCTTAGAGACCAGCATTCATAGAGTTAGGCTCATATCTGCATCATATGTTCCATATCACATTGGATTATTATATGTTTTGAATGTGTATGATTTCTAATTATGGAATAACTTCCTTGCTGAGTTCTTCGAACTCATTCCTTTTTGTGCAAATGTTTTAGATTACATTCCAGGTACCGAAGATTACGATGGCACCTCCTATGAGGCAGACTATGATTCCACATACTACACTCCGGGTAGTGGCGTCGGTCAGGATCCGTATATTGGAGCTGAGGAGGATTACTATCCGTACCAGGGTTAGCCCCACAGTTGTGCGGGAGCGGCAGCGCTGGGTTTACTTCATCCGTACTGTTGAGGAGACTACCATTACTATAGAAGAAACCCTAGCATAGTGCCCCATTCCCCTGGTGTATTTGTGGAACCTTGGATATTGTAATTAACTTGTCTTTGAATTATTCTGGTGACATTCGGATATGTAACTAACTTGATTTACTTCTTTTCCGCTGCTCTAAGAGGGTGGCTACCACACCTTCTCACCCTTTATGATTTTGATCACACTTTATTATTATCTATATTCCGCACTCTGATTTAGTTAATCTAGTCTTATTCATGATACTTAGTATTAGTTGTTTTTACCATTGATTATTACTGTTCATGATTGTGTTACCGTGTATGTGGGAGGCATGGACCTCAGATCATTGATCCTTGGACTGTGGATCACATCCCGGGTATTCCAAATGGGGTACCGATTGGGTGGATGTGACAGATTCGTATCAGAGCCCAAGATCAAGTGGAACCCCGACCACAGAAACGGTGACGGAACATTCCGAGTCACAGATCCGGAAGTGACTCAAGTGCTCCTAGAAGTGAATAATAGATAACCTGGACTAGAAACTAAAATATTGAAACATAATTTGACCCATGAATAAGACACAATAATATAGACAAAATAATTGAACTTCATTGATTTCATAGGGAAATTTTTACAAGTCTGAAAAGAGAAATACAACCATGATGACATAAAAGAAAATTTCTAGTGCTGTCTATGTAGGTGAACGACTCCTGCGATCTGTCTGATCCCTCCTAGATCTGAACTCCTCCACCAGTCGTGCAAACCTCTCACCGAGGGTGCACATGTGTAACTCCATCCTCTCTCGCCGAGCCTCGATCCTCTCAAGAATAGAGTAAATCGACGACTGATGAGAAGCCACATCTGGAGCCTCAGAAGTCGTGTGTGATGGGCCTCCAACCTCAGTAAATCGTGGAGCGGGAACCTCCTCATGCCTCGGAGCCTCCTCATGACCCTGATCATCAAGACCCTGATCATCATCCTCACTATGCTCATCATCGTCACCACCATGATCATCATCAGTACTATCATCCTCTGAGTCGTCATCTCCTGATGCATCATCGATATCATCCTCATCCTCTAATCTGACTGCATCCTGGAGCCCCATCTTCTTGATCAACCATGTACAAATGGGCTCACCTAAATCTCGACTCTGAATCGTAGGTGTATGCTCCAAGTCCACACCAAAGTACTCAAAGATACGAGTCAAGAGTCGACCGAAAGCCAAGTTCCTATCCCCAGGAAACTCGATCCGATCAATCATGACATTTTGCATGATGTATGCTAAATCGATTTGTACTCCAGTATACATACTATAAATGATCAGTCCCTCCATCGCCGACACTTTGCTATGATGCCTTGCCTTCGGAAGGATGTTTCGCCCGACGATGCGAGCGATAACTCTAGCTGAAGGACGCATTATGGTACCACATTGGGGCATATAACAGTCAATGTCATCCCATAGAGTCATGCACACCTCGTATACCTCATAAGGAAGAAGCACCTCTGTGATATCTGTACCAGCGGGAATCCATCAACGGGAATCTCGTACGATCGGTACATCTAAGATGCGAGCCAGTGTCCTTGTAGTGAAACTGATCTCTCTACCTCCGACCATGGAATCTATGACAATCCTAGAACCATCCCTCGGATCATCCTCTATACGGTAAGTCAGATTACTATAGAAGTATCTAATAAGATCTGGGTAGACTGGCTGTGCCGTAGTGTATAAGTGAAGCCAATCCATAGCCTCTAATCTCTCTCGGATGCGAAATACCTCTAAATCATCCACATCCACCAATCCTCCGTGCTCGATCGGTATATCATGGAAATAATGTTCGTATAGAAACTCTGCCATAGGAGTAGTGAAATGCTCCTCGTCTATGACCTCTGTAATATCCAGCCCTATTCTAACCTTGACCCTGACCCGGATCCACTGTTGTATTCAGGTCCGAGGACCCAAAACGGTGGAAGAAGAGATTTATGGACCATTCTGATTAATGATCATGAATCGGAGACTAAGCCCATGGACATTGACAATGATACCCCTTGCTTAAATGCATTGTCGGTGTTTAAGGAAAGTCTGCGCATCGGAGGAGATTAATATGGTTGATGTACCAAATGACCTCCTGTGCACAATCCGAAGGTATTCCCCGAAACTAGACTTCTTGATTGAATTGTGGAAGAAAACCTCACTCAATTTGACCTTGTATAGCCTTTCAAATCCCTACTTGAAGTTGTTGTTCTAAACCTGAGTTTTCTGCTGAAAATATTTTGGTCGATACCATCGACCAAAATATCCCAGTCTGCCAAGTTAATGATTCCATGGAATATTCCTTTTCTATTTAATATGACCTCGAGCCTTGAGCCTTTTGCAATCATTTTTCTCACCTGGGAACGTGGGGAGAGCTTTCCAAAGCAGCTCCTTGGTTAGTGTGAAGGGTATCTCATCAAAGACACTTAGTTTATCATTGATTCTTGTCTTCATCTTCCACACTAAGGTATGACTCTTCATTCCACTCTCTACCCTACCCTTTTCTACTCTTTTCTATTGTCATCTTGCTGATGGGACATTTGGAATGGTGCTGCAACCTTGCAACCACCACTCCAAGTGCCTACTCATGCTCAAACCATGATTCCCTCAACCATTCATTGATGCTAATGCTTATATCTCATGCCTAGCATATGTATTCCATGATTTACCTATTAACATCATACCATTTGATATCAAACTGAGCTATAGAGTGTATTATGTTCATGTTTAACATTACCATATGATTCCAATCGAATTTTTATTAGTTCCTCTAGCTATTGCATGCCATTCCTCATCAATGCAATCAATTCCAACTCATGCCATGATGTTTATCACTTGGACTTGATAGCTCAAATTCGGGCTTTTTAATTAGACCATTGGATTGGGTTAATTCCATGATTTATAGTGTCCTACTACTGTTGTTAAGTATGCCTCCAAGTTTCAAATTGATCCGAACACCGGAAGACTCATTTCGGACCAAAAATCCCCAAAATCCACTATTCTGCCCGAGGACAATTTTGGTCGATACTTTTGGTCGATACCATTGACCAAGACCATCGACCAAAGTTGTTGCTGACAGCAACCTTGGTCAGTTTTGACCAAATGACATCCGATCTTCCCGACTTCTTTTCTAACTTACTATTAATGTCTGTTTAGGGCCTTAACAATTCTGTTGGACTATTCTTGGTATTCTCAATTCATCATCAACTCATCCAAGGTAAGGATGGTTATATCAATAAACATATAAGTCATCAAATATTGAACTGTGCTTTATTCAAAGAATGAAATCCCTAAATTTCTTTCAATCATTATGATACTGTTACATATGTGTTAGAACAGTAACATTTAAATCTTTATACTTTTGCTGTGTTACTTTATCATTTTGATTTGCTTATGTTTATAATGATTCGTTTCAATATCATGATTTGATTACTATTATTAATATGCAATGGATGCATGAGAAATGATGAGATTGGATGTGTGATTGCTTACGTATGACTTGGGATTGGAGGGTGTCCTACTGACACTTCTGTCCTTGGGCATCGGAGGGAATAGTATGGGATGTTCTCCGATGGTGCCTATCGACACTCTCCCAAGTTATTGGATGACATACATAGGATTGTCTAGTTGTGTTGCTAGGTTCATCCTTGTCATGTCAGACCCGAATCGGAAGGGAATTGAGACCGAACAACCCGTGGTAGTGTATGTTGGATGGGAGCTCTAGGCCGGTAACCAATCCAGTAGGGGACATAAACCATGCTACGGATACCTGAAAGGGGCCATTTATTGGTAGTGTTGCATATGGATACACTTGGGCTCACGGGCGCTGAAGATCGGTAGCCAATCCGTGAGAGGACGTGAGAGCTTCCCGTTTACTATATGTGGATGACCAATAGGGTTGATGAGTTCGAAATCCGGGATTTGGCTGACTCTAGTGTGAAGGATACCGAAAGGGATCGTCGGTGGCGAGGAATGGACGTATCTGAATCTGACTTGACCGACTGAGTAGATGACTTGCATTGGGCTAGGATTTCTCCGTGACATGCGCCAGTACTTGACCAAATGGTGATGTGAGAGAGTGGTGACCGATCCCCTTACCACGGCTTTTTGATGACTTTACCGATCTTCCCCGGGCATTCCCAAGATATGGAAATGGGAGAGTGACTGATGACCCAGAGAAGTACGGTGCTATGACTTAAAGCATGTCTACCTTAGAGACCAGCATTCATAGAGTTAGGCTCATATCTGCATCATATGTTCCATATCACATTGCATTATTATATGTTCTGAATGTGTATGATTTCTAATTATGGAATAACTTCCTTGCTGAGTTCTTCGAACTCATTCCTTTTTGTGCAAATGTTTTAGATTACATTCCAGGTACCGAAGATTACGATTGCACCTCCTATGAGGCGGACTATGATTCCACATACTACCCTCCGGGTTGTCGGTAAGGATCCGTATATTGGAGCCGAGGAGGATTATTATTCGCACAAGGGTTAGCCCCACAGTTGTGCGGGAGCGGCAGCGCTGGGTTTACTTCATCCATATTGTTGAGGAGACTACCATTAGTATAGAAGAAACCCTAGCATAGTGCCCCATTCCCTTGGTGTATTTGTGGAACCTTGGATATTGTAATTAACTTGTTTTTGAATTATTCTGGTGACACTTGGATATGTAACTAACTTGATTTACTTCTTTTCCGCTGCTCTGAGAGGGTGGCTACCACACCTTCTCACCCTTTATGATTTTGATCACACTTTATTATTATCTATATTCCGCACTCTGATTTAGTTAATCTTATCTTATTCATGATACTTAGTATTAGCTGTTTTTACCATTGATTATTACTGTTCATGATTGTGTTACCGTGTATGTGGGAGGCATGGACCTCAGATCATTGATCCTTGGACTGTGGATCACATCTCAGGTATTTCAAATGGGGTACAGGATGGGTGGATGTGACAGATTGGTATCAAAGCCCAAGATCAAGTGGAACCCCAACCACAGAAACGGTGACGGAACATTCCGAGTCACAGATCCGAAAGTGACTCAAGTACTCCTAGAAGTGAATAATAGATAACCTGGACTAGAAACCAAAATATTTAAACATAATTTGATTCATAAATAAGACACAATAATATAGACAAAATAAATGAACTTCATTGATTTCATAGGGAAATTCTAACAAGTCTGAAAAAGAGAAATACATCCATAATGACATAAAAGAAAATTTCTAGTGCTGTCTATGTAGGTGAACGACTCCTGCGATCTGTCTGATCCCTCCTAGATCTGAACTCCTCCACCAGTCGTGCAAACCCCTCACTGAGGGGGCACATGTGTAACTCCATCCTCTCCTGCCGAGCCTCGATCCTCTCAAGAATAGAGTAAATCGACGACTGATGAGAAGCCACATCTGGAGCCTCAGAAGTCGTGTGTGATGGGCCTCCGACCTCAGTAAATCGTGGAGCGGGAACCTCCTCATGCCTCGGATCCTCCTCATGACCCTGATCATCATCCTCACTATGCTCATTATCGTCACCACCATCATCATCATCAGTACTATCATCCTCTGAGTCGCCATCTCCTGATGCATCATCGATATCATTCTCATCCTCTGATCTGACTGCATCCTGGAGCCCCATCTTCCTGATCAACCATGTACAAATGGGCTCACCTAAATCTCGACCTTGAATCGTAGGTGTATGCTCCAAGTCCACACCAAAGTACTCAAAGATACGAGTCAAGAGTCGACCGAAAGCCAAGTTCCTATCCCCAGGAAACTCGATCCGATCAATCATGACATTTTGCATGATGTATGCTAAATCGATTTGTACTCCAGTATACATACTATAAATGATCAGTGCCTCCATCACCGACACTTTGCTATGATGCCCTGCCTTCAGAAGGATGTTTCGCCCGACGATGTGAGCGATAACTCTAGCTGAAGGATGCATTGCGGTACCACACCGGGGCGTATAACAGTCAATGTCATCCCATAGAGTCATGCACACCTCGTATACCTCATAAGGAAGAAGCACCTCTGTGATATCTGTAACAGCGGGAATCCACCAACAGGAATCTCGTACGATCGATACATCTAAGATGCGAGCCAGTGTCCTCGTAGTGAAACTGATCTCTCTACCTCCGACCATGGAATCTATGACAATCCTAGAACCATCCCTCGGATCATCCTCTATACTGTAAGTCAGATTACTATAGAAGTATTTGATAAGATCTGGGTAGACTGGTTGTGCCGTAGTGTATAAGTGAAGCCAATCCATAGCCTCTAATCTCTCTCGGCTGCGAAATACCTCTAGATCATCCACATCCACCAATCGTCCGTGCTCGATCGGTATATCATGGAAATGATGCTCATATAGAAACTCCGCCATAGGAGTAGTGAAATGCTCCTCGTCTATGACCTCAGCTCGGGGAACAAGTCCTCTACCCCTGTCCACTCGTCTCCCTCCTCTAGGCATGGTGTATCTGTTGAAACATGGAAAGAAACTCATTTGGATTAGTCTCAGTGTATGATTGTTAGATGAAGGGCATTTTCGTAAATTTTTAGAAAATTCGATGTTTGGTGAAATTTTGATTTGATCATTCTAACATATGCATAAGACCTATACAAGCATGCTAGAATACTTTATTTGGTGAAAATCCATCTTTTTGGCATATTCAAAATGAAAATTCAGCAAGTAAATTTGGCTTGCATTTGTGATTTTTGAAAAATTGGAATTTGACCGAATGGAGAGTGGGAACACTTTTCCCCTAGTAGATCAGTGTTGTAGAAATTTGTTTCATGTCAAAATTCCTTTTGGGTTGAAAATGAGACAAGTGCTTCTAAAGTTGAGTTTTTGTGAAATGAATAGTATTTTGGTAACCAAAATGGATGCAATCTTGTGTTTAGAACTTAATCTTACTTGAAAAGTTATGAAAACATGTTTCTAATCATTTATATGTATGATTCTAACCATTAGCTACAAGTATTACTCAGTTTTATTGAAGAACACAACAATGGTGAATGAAGTTTTCAAGAAAAGAGAAAAAGAAAGAGAACTTACTTGTGTAGATGATCAAGTGAGACTATCAAGAATGATTGAAGCTTTGAATCAAGTCCTAGCACTTTTGAAAACCCTAGAAAATCGCTTTCTCCAGAGCTAAACTCGAAATGGTTGAGTGAGAAATGAAAATGAAATGAGGAGTGGGCCCTTTAAATCTGATTTTCGCGCAAAATTTATTTTGGTCGATACCATCGACCAAGAAGCATCGACCAAAATTCTCCATTTTCCTGCATTGGGTTATTTTGGGAATTTTTGATTCTTTGACTCATTTCCTCTATATTTTGATCAATGCTGATTTATTTTACTGTTATATTGATAATTATAACCATGATTTGGTTATCCTATTCGTTGGCCAAGTTGTCTTTGTCAAATTTGAAATTTTGGTATCTTTATCTTTGATCCTTGCAGAATGGTCTTACTTAGAAATCGTTTCGTCGGATCCGGAAGCAACGGAAATGAAGAAACCCCTGCTGGGGGCTCTGATCAGCAGACACAGGACGATAGCCACACCACGAATGGCATTCCTGGTGCCCCTGATATCGGAAGCTTTAGAGATATCGCCAGCGTCATGACCAACATGATGCAACAGCAGGCTGCCCAATTTAATCAAATGATGACTGGTTTTGCTACCCTTCGCAGTGAGAACCGTGCCGGAATTGGGACTTCTAGAGCCGCAGCCCCTCTTATGGAAAGATTCACCGGGACACCCCACACCCGTTTGATGGAAAGTTTCCTAAAGTTACAAGTACCTTCCTTTACTGGTGTAACAAAGGACACCCTCTTTCCGAACAAGTGGCTTCGTGAGTTGGAGAAGGCCTTCAGACATTTGCAATGTTCTGATGCTCAGAAAGTGTAGTTTGCCGAGCAGAAGCTTCAGCAAGAAGCTGATGCATGGTGGGCTTCCACTAGTCCTATCCTTGAGACCTTGAATGGTGGTGTTGTTACCTAGGAGAAGTTTAAGGAAGCTTTTTGCAAGAACTACTTTCCGGAAGCTGTAAAGGACGCAAAGGAGGTCGAGTTCATGGCCTTAGTACAAGGTACTTTGTCTGTGCTTGAGTATCAGCAGAAATTTGAAGAACTTTTCTTCTTCGCCCCCGAGTCTATTAAGTCTGAAGAAACCAAGGCGAAAAAGTTTTTCAAGGGTTTGCGACCTTCTATTAAGGCATACCTCACTGTCTTGCCTCTTGAAGGATATGCTCAGGTGGTTCAAAACTCGAAGAAGCTTGAAGAAAATGAAAAGGAAAATGCTCGAGTTCAGAAACCCTGGCAACCTAGACCTTCTGGATTTGTGGACCACACTGATCGGCGTTTTGCTAGACCTACTCCTTATCCTGCACCCGCCTTTCAGCCGAGAAATGTTGGTCAGAATCCTAATTCCCTTCCTGTGAGCTATTATGGTCAGTCCAGTGGAGCCAGACCTCAGGGAGCTACTTATCCTCCTAGGCCCGGGATGGTGAATCCTAGACCAGCTTATCGAGAGACCTCCCCCTGCTGCAGCAGCTCCTATTGGACCGAAAGATACTACTTGCTTCCTCTGCAAGCAAGTAGGCCATTATGCTCGTTCTTGCCCCAAGAAGTCTGTGCAACCTCAAGCTCCTGTAGTGAAGAGTACTCCTGTTGCTACTTCTGCCCCTCCCTCTGGCAGAGTGTTTAGCATATTTGGTACCGAGCAAGACCCCTGCCACGATGTTGTAACAGGTACTCTGTTAGTAGCTTCGCTTCTCGCATTTGTATTATTTGATACGGGTGCATCACATTCATTCATATCATCTACTTTTGCCTTGAGAACTAACTTGACACCTCGATGTTTATCTAGTCATTTATCTATTTGTACCCTGTTGGGTCTGCTGTTAAACTAGATAAAGTGTTAGAAGATTGTTCTATTTTGATTTGTGGAAGAAATCTGAAGGCAAACCTTGTATTGTTTGACATGAGAGATTTTGATGTAATATTGGGAATCGACTGGTTGACTTTCTACAATGCCGTGATCTTATGCTCCTCAAAGAAGATTTAGTTCCGTGTAGAAGAGAATTCAGTTTTCGAATTTCAAGGAGAGAAGGGGAGATTTGGCAAGAAGACCTTGTCCACTCTAATGCAAGTCCATGCCTTTTTGGGAGATGCTTCGTCTGGAAGCAAGGTCAGAGAGAAGAAGAGACTTGAAGAAGTCAGAGTTGTTAGTGAATTCCCTGATGTTTTTCCGGATGACTTGTCAGGTTTGCCTCCTGATAGGGAAGTTGAGTTTTCTATAGACTTAATTCCTGGAGCGGCTCCTGTATCCAAGGCCCCTTACAGAATGGCACCTACCGAACTCGAAGAGTTGCAAACTCAATTAAATGAACTCTTAGAGAGAGGTTTCGTGCAGCCAAGCGTGTCGCCTTGGGGAGCTCCGGTCTTGTTTGTAAAGAAGAAAGATGGTAGTATGCGTGTAAAATCCAGCTTTTACCTAACCTTGACCCGACCCGGTCATTGTTATGTTTGTAGGTCCAAAGACCCGAAGTGGTGGTAGGAGGGACTTATGGGCCCTACTGGTTGATGACGTAATGTCGGGATTCCAGTTTATGGACATTGATGATGCTGCTCCTTCCTTGAGCACATTACCAGTGCTAAGTTAGAATCTGCGCACTGATGAAGAGCGAGACAGTTGAAATAGCAAACGGACTCCTGTGCATAATCCGAAGGTACTCCCTGAAACTAGACCTCTTGAGTGAACTGTAGGAGAAAACCCCATGCAATTTGACCTTGTATAGCCCTCCAAGTCCGCACCTAAAGTTGCTGAACTATTCTGTAAAATTTCTGCAGAGATTGATTTGGTCGATACTATTGGTCGATACCATCGACCAAAGGTATCGACCAACAAGTCTGCTGAGCCCAGATTTAAAGATTCTTGGAATATTCTTTTCTATTTATTTATTCCTCGAGACTGGAACCCTATTCTCGCGTTTTTAACATCTGGGAACGTGAGAGAGCCTCCCAAGAACTCCTCCTTGGTAGTGGTGAAGCATCTTCTTCATCAATCATTGCCAACCACTCATTCCTACTTTCTTGTTCCACTTTAAAGGTATGACTCTCTCTCCTAATCACTTTCTCACTCATCTTTTCTCTATTTTACTGTTGGAACCATGGCCAAGGTGCTGCAACCTTGCATACACCTTGCCATGAACCTTCTAAACCCTATACAATGATGTTTTCACCGACATGACTATGATTGATTCACCTCATGATCATTGACTACACATTTCCATGATTTATTGCTTACCAACTTGCTTTATTTACCAAAACTGAGATGAAGCTCATGATTAACCTAATCTATACCTTGCATATGTGCTCCATGTTACTTCTAAACGATTCCCTACCTAATCCCCCATGTTTTCCCCTAATTTGCATTGAGATATAGCCAATGCCATGATCTACAACTCTTAACCTTAATATGTCAATTTGGGGATTTCCAAATGGACCATTGGATTATGAAAGTTTCTTGATAATTAGTGTCCCCATGTTGTGCTTAGACTATCCTCCAAGTTTCATGTCAATCCGAGACCCGGAAGACCAAATCTGGGCAAGAATCCGAAAAGCCAGCTTGCTGTCCTGGAATTGATTTGGTCGATACTATTGGTCGATACTATCGACCAAATGTATCGACCAATAGAGTTGTCAGCAACTTTTGCCCGCTTCCGATTCGTTTGATCTCCGATTGTTCTGATTTCTTCTCTAACCTTTCATATATGCTTGTTTAGGACTTTAAGACTATTTGGGCCACTGCTTGTGATCTTGGACCATTCTCTTCTCCGATTCAAGGTAAGGATATTTATCGATGTAATTACCTAGGATATGGAAATCTTGACTTGGTATTCCTAACCTAGTAAATATAGTTTCTATTTCATATTCTTATCGTGTTAGACTTGCTACATATGTCTTTTAACAGTAGCTTTGTGTTTACATTATATTACTTCAATGTTTTATCATGTTTATCAATTTCAATATATGATGACTTATGTCAATGTCATGAATTGAATGTTTATTATGACGTTGTATCTTGTGAACTGATATGATGAACTTGGGCATGTGATTGCTTAAGTATAACTTGGGATTGAGGGGTACCCTACTGGTGCTTCTGTCCTTGGACATTGGAGGGAATAGTATGGGATGTTCTCCGAAGGTGTCCATTGACGCTTTCCCGGGTTATTGAATGACATGCATAGGATTTGTCTAGATGTATGGCTAGGATGTCCCTATCATATCAGACCCGATTCGGAAGGGCATTGAGACCGAACAACCCGTGGTAGTAGTGTGGATTTGTGGGCGCTCAAGACCGGTATCCACTCCGTGAGAGGACGTAAATTGCATTACGGTTACCCGAAAGGGGCCATTTATTGGTAGGGTTACAAATGGCTAGACTTGGGCTCACGGGCACTCAAGACCGGTGAAATGATCCGTGAGAGGGACGTGAGAGCTTCCCGTTTACCATTTGTGGATGACCAATAGGGTTGATGAGTCCGGTGAGTAATATCCGTGACTCTAGTGTGAAGGATACTGGAAAGGATCCCGAGAGGGGAGGAATGGAAGTATCTAGAACTGGCATGATATGATTAAGTAGATGACTTGCATTGGGCTAGGCTATACCCTGACATGCGCCAATACTTAGACCAAACGGTGATGTGAGAGAGCGGTGACCGAAACCCCAACCATGGATTTGTCCGAGAGGGATGCAGGACCCAATTTCCCGCGGTGATGAGTGACTAAGACTACCTAAAGAAGTATGGTGCTATGACTTAAAGCATGTCTACCATAGATGACCAGCATACTTAGAATAAAGTCATATTGCATTATATGCCTCATATCATCTGCATCATTTTATGATTATCTTGTGGTTTATGTGTGGTGGGATAACTTCCTTGCTGAGTTCTTTTGAACTCATTCCTTTTCTGTTGCAATATTTTGTTAGGCTATTCTACGGGTGATTACTCGATGGCACCCTCCCCGAGGCGGACCCGGATACCTCATACTACCATCCGGAGGTCTGGCTACGTTGAAGACTTCGGTGACCATACCGAAGAAGATTACCAGGCGTACCAGGGTTAGCCCCAGAGTTGTATGGGAGCAGTCATGTTGGGTCTCCATGGTCCTCAACTTTGAAGAAGATATATTTATTATAGAGGAGACTTATGAGTAGTTACCCCTTCTTTTGTGACAGTATACTTAGAAGAATTGTAATAACTTTAACTTACCTTTATAACTTGAGACTTGTACTTAACTAAATTTTGACCTCACTTCCGTTTGGTGAAGGAGTGGATTCCGCCCACACTCTTCTTAATTTATCTGATTTGATATTTATTTCCGCACTCTGATTTTGTCTGACACCTTATTTCTGAATTCCATGATCATTCATTGTTAGTTTATGATTATTATCTGTTCATGATTGTATTATCGTCGATGTGGATTATGTGGTCCCTGAACTATGGATCTTCGGGCTTATGGATCACATCCGGGTATGCCCAGATAGGGTACCGGCTGGGTGGATGTGACAATGCGTCTGTGCATTGACTACGGGGAATTGAACAAGCTGACAATCAAGAACAGATACCCTTTGCCTCGGATTGATGACCTTTTTGATCAGTTGAAGGGTGCTGCTGTCTTTTCAAAGATTGATTTGAGATCGGGATATCACCAGCTGAAGGTGAAGTCAAGTGACATCCTTAAGACAGCCGTTAGAACAAGGTATGGACATTATGAATTTAAAGTGATGCCTTTCGGCTTGACTAATGCCCCTGCCGTGTTCATGGACCTCATCAACCGAGTATTTCACGATGTACTCGATAAATTTGTAATCGTTTTCATTGATGACATCTTGATTTACTCAAAAAATGAGGAAGAGCATGTGGAGCACCTGAACTGCACGTTGCAAAGGTTGAGAGAAAAGAAACTCTATGCTAAATTTAGCAAGTGTGACTTTTGGCTCTCAAGTGTAGTATTTCTTGGCCATGTTGTTTCAGCCGAGGGTATTCGTGTTGAGCCAGAGAAAGTCCAAACTGTTACTGATTGGGAAAGACCGAAGACCGTGACTGAGATAAGAAGTTTTCTTGGATTAGCAGGATACTACCAGAGATTCATTGAAAACTTTTCTAGGATGGCTGCCCCTATGACTAAGCTAACTAGAAAAGAAGAGAAGTTTGTCTGGACCGATTCTTGTGAGAAGAACTTCGAAGAGCTGAAAGTTAGATTGACAAGCGCCCCGGTTCTGACTATACTTGATAGTTCCGGTGGATTGACAGTCTACACTGATGCTTCTAAAATCGGGTTGGGCTGCGTGTTGATGCAACACGAAAAGGTAGTGGCTTATGCCTCTCGACAACTAAAGGATTATGAGCGGAACTACCCCACTCATGACTTAGAGCTTGCAGCTGTAGTATTTGCTTTGAAAATTTGGAGACACTATCTATATGGTGAGAAGATTGCCATCTTCACGGATCATAAAAGTTTGAAATACTTCTTCACCCAGAAGGAGTTGAATATGAGACAGAGAAGATGGTTGGAGTTGGTCTCTGACTATGATTGTGACATCCAGTACCACCCGGGTAAAGCAAATGTAGTGGCGGATGCTCTTAGTAGAAAGAGTCAAAGAAAATAGTTGGATTTAAATGTTTTGAGTCGGCCTTTGTTGTCCTCGATGGAAAGATTTGGTTTGGAAGTGGTCCCTAAGGGTTCGGATTGTATTCTCTATGCCATGACTGCAAGATCCTCCCTTAGAGATAGAATTGTTGCCTTGCAAAGTTCTGATCAAGAGTTGAAAGAGAAGATTGATAAAATTGCCTCGAATTCAGAAATGGACCCTGCTTTTAGTACATCTATGGATGGTACCTTATTGTTTAGAGGTAGACTCTGTGTGCCCGCTGTTGATGAAATCAAGAAGGAAATATTGAAAGAAGCACACCAGTCCATCTTTACAAGACACCCTGGAAGTACCAAAATGTACAAGGACTTAAGGGAACATTTTTGGTGGAATGGTTTGAAAGGAGATGTTGAAGACTTTGTTGCCAGGTGTGAAACTTGCCAACGTGTGAAAGCTGTTTGCCAACCCCCATCTGGATTACTTCAGCCCCTTCCTATTCCTAGTTGGAAGTGGGAAGATATCTCAATGGACTTTGTGACTAGCTTGCCGCGGACGAGTAGAGGAAATGACACTGTGTGGGTGATTGTTGATAGGTTGACTAAATCAGCCCATTTCATTCCTATGAAGATCACCTACTCTTTGGATAAGCTAGCTAGACTTTATGTGGACAATGTGGTTCGTCTACACGGAGTGCCAGTGAGTATCGTTTCGGACCGTGATCCTAGGTTCACCTCAAGGTTTTGGAATGGACTGCAAAGCCTTGGGAACCCAATTGAATCTGAGTACAGCTCATCACCCACAGTCTGATGGACAATCTGAGCGGACAATTCACATTCTTGAAGACATGCTTAGGTCTTGTGTGGTTGACATGGGTGGAAATTGGGATGAACACCTAGCCTTAGTCGAGTTTTCCTATAACAACAGTTATCAAGCAACAATAGGCATGGCTCCGTTTAAGGCTTTGTATGGTAACACTTGTAGAACGCCCTTGTATTGGACTGAGACTGGTGAAAGAAAAGTCTTAGGTCCAGAGATGATTGAAGCTACCAATGATATGGTTGAAATGATTCGGGAAAGGATCAAGTCTGCTCAATCTAGACAGAAGTCGTATGCCGACAAGAGAAGAACCGACTTAGAATTTCCAATTGGAGAGAAAGTCTTCCTTAAAGTATCACCCATGCAAGGGGTGACAAGATTCAATGTGAAAGGAAAGCTTAGTCCCCGCTTCATTGGACCTTTTGAGATTTTGGAAAGGGTTGGACCTGTAGCATACCGCTTGGCCTTGCCTCCGTCACTTGCTGGAGTTCACAATGTGTTCCATGTTTCAATGCTTCGGAAGTACCTAGAAAACCCGGAGCACATACTACAGCAAGCACCCGAAGGACTTAGTGCCGATCTTTCTTACGATGAAGGACCAGCCGAGATCCTAGATAGAAAGGACAAGCAGTTGCGGAGTCGCACCATCCCTCTAGTGAAGATTCGATGGAAAAACCATACCCCTGAAGAAGCTTCATGGGAGAAAGAAGAAGACATGAAGGAGAAGTTTCCTCACCTTTTTGGAAGCACAGGTACGCTTTCAATTTCGAGGACGAAATTCTTTTAAGGGGGGGAGAATGTAATATCCAGCCCTATTCTAACCTTGACCTTGACCCGAATCCACTGTTTTATTCAGGTCCGAGGACCCGAAATGGTGGAAGAAGAGATTTATGGACCATTCTGATTGAGGATCATGATTCGGAGACTGAGCCCATGGACATTGACAATGATACCCCTTGCTTAAATGCATTGTCGGTGTTTAAGGAAAGTCTGCGCATCGGAGGAGATTAATATGGTTGATGTACCAAATGACCTTCTGTGCACAATCCGAAGGTATTCCCCGAAACTAGACTTCTTGATTGAATTGTGGAAGAAAACCTCACTCAATTTGACCTTGTATAGCCTTTCAAATCCCTACTTGAAGTTGTTGTTCTAAACCTGAGTTTTCTGCTGAAAATATTTTGGTCGATACCATCGACCAGGGACCATCGACCAAAATATCCCAGTCTGCCAAGTTAATGATTCCATGGAATATTCCTTTTCTATTTAATATGACCTCGAGCCTTGAGCCTTTTGCAATCATTTTTCTCACCTGGGAACGTGGGGAGAGCTTTCCAAAGCAGCTCCTTGGTTAGTGTGAAGGGTATCTCATCAAAGACACTTAGTTTATCATTGATTCTTGTCTTCATCTTCCACACTAAGGTATGACTCTTCATTCCACTCTCTACACTACCCTTTTCTACTATTTTCTATTGTCATCTTGCTGACGGGACATTTGGAATGGTGCTGCAACCTTGCAACCACCACTCCAAGTGCCTACTCATGCTCAATCCATGATTCCCTTAGCCATTCATTGAAGCTAATGCTTATATCTCATGCCTAGCATATGTATTCCATGATTTACCTATTAACATCATACCATTTGATATCAAACTGAGCTATAGAGTGTATTATGTTCATGTTTAACATTACCATATGATTCCAATCGAATTTCTATTAGTTCCTCTAGCTATTGCATGCCATTCCTCATCAATGCAATCAATTCCAACTCATGCCATGATGTTTATCACTTGGACTTGATAGCTCAAATTGGGGCTTTTTAATTAGACCATTGGATTGGGTTGATTCCTTGATTTATAGTGTCCTACTACTGTTGTTAAGTATGCCTCCAAGTTACAGATTGATCTGAACACCGGAAGACTCATTTCGGACCAAAAATCCCCAAAATCCACTATTCTGCCCGAGGACAATTTTGGTCGATACTTTTGGTCGATACCATCGACCAAGACCATCGACCAAAGTTGTTGCTGACAGCAACCTTGGTCAGTTTTGACTCAAATGACATCCGATCTTCCCGACTTCTTTTCTAACTTATTATTAATGTATGTTTAGGGCCTTAACAATTCTGTTGGACTATTTTTGGTATTCTCAATTCATCATCAACTCATCCAAGGTAAGGATGGTTATATCCATAAACATATAAGTCATCAAATATTGAACTGTGCTTTATTCAAAGAATGAAATCCCTAAATTTCTTTCAATCATTATGATACTGTTACATATGTTCTGAATGTGTATGATTTCTAATTATGGAATAACTTCCTTGCTGAGTTCTTCGAACTCATTCCTTTTTGTGCAAATGTTTTAGATTACATTCCAGGTACCGAAGATTACGATGGCACCTCCTATGAGGCGGACTATGATTCCACATACTACCCTCCGGGTAGTGGCGTCGGTGAGGATCCGTACATTGGAGCCGAGGAGGATTATTATCCGCACCAGGGTTAGCCCCACAGTTGTGCGGGAGCGGCAGCGCTGGGTTTACTTCATCCATACTGTTGAGGAGACTACCATTAGTATAGAAGAAACCCTAGCATAGTGCCCCATTCCCTTGGTGTATTTGTGGAACCTTGGATATTGTAATTAACTTGTTTTTGAATTATTCTGGTGACACTTGGATATGTAACTAACTTGATTTACTTCTTTTCCGCTGCTCTGAGAGGGTGGCTACCACACCTTCTCACCCTTTATGATTTTGATCACACTTTATTATTATCTATATTCCACACTCTGATTTAGTTAATCTTATCTTATTCATGATACTTAGTATTAGCTGTTTTTACCATTGATTATTAGTGTTCATGATTGTGTTACCGTGTATGTGGGAGGCATGGACCTCAGATCATTGATCCTTGGACTGTGGATCACATCCCGGGTATTCCAAATGGGGTACCAGCTGGGTGGATGTGACAACCTCAGCCCGGGGAACAAGTCCTATACCCCTGTCTACTCGTCTCCCTCCTCTAGGCATGGTGTATCTGTTGAAACAAGGAAAGAAACTCATTTGGATTAGTCTCAGTGTATGATTGTTGGATGAATGGCATTTTCGTAAATTTTCAGAAAATTCAATTTTTGGTGAAATTTTGATTTGATCATTCTAACATATGCATAAGACCTATACAAGCATGCTAGAATACTTTATTTGGTGAAAATCCATCTTTTTGGCATATTCAAAGTGAAAATTCAGCAAGTAAGAGAGAGCAAAATCCCTCTTTTGGCTTGCATTTGTGATTTTTGAAAAATTGGAATTTGACCGAATGGAGAGTGGGAGCACTTTTCCCCTAGTAGATCAGTGTTGTAGAAATTTGTTTCATGTCAAAATTCCTTTTGGGTTGAAAATGAGACAAGTGCTTCTAAAGTTGAGTTTTTGTGAAATGAATAGTATTTTGGTAACCAAAATGGATGCAATCTTGTGTTTAGAACTTAATCTTACTTGAAAAGTTATGAAAACATGTTTCTAATTATTTATATGTATGATTCTAACCATTAGCTACAAGTATTACTCAGTTTTATTGAAGAACACAACAATGGTGAATGAAGTTTACAAGAAAAGAGAAAAAGAAAGAGAACTTACTTGTGTAGATGATCAAGTGAGACTATCAAGAATGATTGAAGCTACCAGTGATATGGTTGACATGATTCGGGAAAGGATCAAGTCTGCTCAATCTAGACAGAAGTCGTATGCCGACAAGAGAAGAACCGACTTAGAATTTCCAATTGGAGAGAAAGTCTTCCTTAAAGTATCACCTATGAAGGGGGTGACAAGATTCAATGTGAAAGGAAAGCTTAGTCCCCGCTTCATTGGACCTTTTGAGATTTTGGAAAGGGTTGGACCTGTAGCATACCGCTTGGCCTTGCCTCCGTCACTTGCTGGAGTTCACAATGTGTTCCATGTTTCAATGCTTCGGAAGTACCTAGAAAACCCGGAACACATACTACAGCAAGCACCCGAAGGACTTAGTGCCAATCTTTCTTACGATGAAGGACCAGCCGAGATCCTAGATAGAAAGGACAAGCAGTTGCGGAATCGCACCATCCCTCTGGTGAAGATCCGATGGAAAAACCATACCCCTGAAGAAGCTTCATGGGAGAAAGAAGAAGACATGAAGGAGAAGTTTCCTCATCTTTTTGGAAGCACAGGTACGCTTTCAATTTCGAGGACGAAATTCTTTTCTAACTTATTATTGATGTTTGTTTAGGGCCTTAACTTATTATCCCCCCTAAATCCACCATGGGGATACCCTATCTGGATTACCCGGGAGTGAATTACAGGTCCCGCCGATCAAGTTTAGGAACGATCATAGTCACTTAGCACAATAATATAATCAAAGCAAGAACAATTCCTTGTATTCAAATAATTTAAAATAAAAATCGAGAAAGTATCTCAGAAGGATTCACGAATAACATCAGAGTGCGGAAATGATTTCATTAGAATAAACAATCAAGTGTGAAAAGGAGGGAGGAAATCCGTCCTATAATATTAGCGGAAGGTAGATCGATTTAAAATTTAGGTTTACAACCGGTTCCCAAAATGACAAGGGAACAAACTAAACTACGATCTCGACGAATCAAATAAAAGGTTAAAAGAAAATGGGACGATATCCCAATACTTGCACACAAGTGCAAGGGCCAAACTGCTCCAAATAAGTCCCAATCTCGGACTGCTAGTCTTCACCAACTTGTACACCGTGACCAGTAGGGTACAGGTCATCAACTTGGTCTTCAGAGTGTTGACCATCATAGTCAACAGTAGTAGTACCTGCAATAGAGTCTAACAAAAATGTTGCAAAAGGAGTGAGTTCAAAAGAACTCAGCAAGGCAGATTATTCCACAATAACATAGATACATGATACAAAACATAGCATGATGCAATATGATATGAAACACATGATGCAATTATGATTCTAACTCTATGTATGCTAGTCTCTATTGGTAGACATGCTTTAAGTCATAGCACCATACTTCTTTGGGTTGTCAGTCACTCCCCCTCAATCATACAAGATATCTTGGGTCTGCCTAGGGAAGTTCGGTAAAGTCATCTCAAAAAAAGAACCATGGTAGGGGAATCAGTCACCGCTCTCTCACATCACCGTTTGGTATAAGTACTGGCGCATGTCACAGAAAAGCCTAGCCCAATGCAAGTCATCTACTCAGTCGTATCAACTCAGTTCTAGATACGTCCATTCCTCGCCCCCGGCGATCCTTTCCGGTATCCTTCACACTAGAGTCAGCGTAATCCCGGATTACGGACTCATCAACCCTATTGGTCATCCACAAATAGTAAACGGGAAGCTCTCACGTCCTCTCACGGGTTGGTTACCGGTCTTAAGCGCCCGTGAGCCCAGCCCCGCCCCCCCCCCCCCCACACAACAAACCCCCCCCTCCTCCCCCCCCGGCCCCTGGTTTTCCCCCCCCCCCCGCCTGGCCTCCCCACCCCCCCCCCCCAACCCTCCCCCCCAAACCTTGTTATTTGTAGGTCCGATGACCAAGTAAAGTAAGAAGTCAGCTTTGGGCCATCCCAGTAGAGGACTTGGTGTCTGGCTTTGAATCCATGAAGGTTGATGTTGAGGTTCTATTTATGGAAACAGAATCCTGATGAAGATCTAATTAGTTGATGGACTTGGAGTGATCTCTATCTTGGTTTGAAGGCATTTCTACCTACTAGGTAAGTCACTTGACTTGTGTGCAAAACCCCTTTAGGTTTGGATTTGATCTGGGCCTTCAATTCCCTGTTTTGGCCTTGTTTATCTGCATTGGTCGACTGATTGGTCGATCGGGCCAGTCGACCAATCCACTCGACCAATGGGTCTGTCTTTGGCAATTAGGTTGATTCTTGCTCTATTTAAGCCTAACCTCGAGTCCACTTCGTATTTGCTGCCTCCAAACCCTCTGGAACAGAACCAAAGACCTCTGCAAGTCATCTCTCTTGCATCCTTGGAGTTTTCTTGGCGGATCTTCGTCGGAACTCTTCTTTTTGCATCAAAAGGTATGTCTACTCTCTCTTCTTCTCCTACATCTTTGTTTTTCTTTCCTTTTTGAGTTGAGACAGTAGAAGAGATGCTGCATCCTCTGTTGCAAACATCTCCGAACATGTTCTCATGATCATCCTAAGGATTAAAGGCTAGAACAATGATCTTAACCATGATCATTGCAAGCTTTTGAAGGATTCATGATCAAACCATGATTTAATCTCTGTTAATTTCCTAATCTGAATTCCGATCTCTTTGGATCTTCTTTCATTGATCATGTTAGTGGTTAATGGTTGTGTTTTCTTTCTATGATCCATAATCCATAGAATTCTAGTTGTTCTCTTCTACCTTACTATGTGTTCTTCATGATGCATGATAGTACATATATGGTAGGTTTTATTTCCTTATTTAGATTTATGCTTCTAAGCCTTATACCATGAAGACCTATGCATGTTTTCATGTTTTCATTACCAAAAGCAATGATCCATCTTCCTATTGTTCTTGTCCTTGTTTTCTATTTCAAACTTCATCAAGATCCATGTTTGATTTATTTATGGTAACTTTTTGTTTCCTAATTTGGGTCTTGATACCTTGATTTGATTAGTGTTTTGAGGTCCCCTATATGCTAGAATACTACGATGTAGTCTACCCCTTGATTAGTATCCTCTTGAACCATCAAATTCGGATTTCATATCTCAAAACTCTGATTTTCTAAGCTATCGTCTGCATTGGTCGACTGATTGGTCGACTGGACCACTCGACCAATCCACTCGACCAATGAGTACAACAACTCCAGAATTGGTCTGCTTTCGGATGCTTTGCTATATTTTACTTTAGGGATCTTTCCTAATATGTGGTATATACTTGTTTAGGACCTTCTTCTCAAGTTTGCCAAGATCCTACTTGATTTCTTAGGATTTTTTACGAGTTATAAAAGGTAAGGATGGTTATTTCCTTAATTACATAGATAGCATGAATCTAGTTTCTATATTTGAATATCATTAATATGTTTCCTAAATTAGATTCTTACAATGATATACTACTTGTTGCATAACTTTGATTACAGTAGCATTACTTATTCATATTGAATTGATTCATGTATGATTTACTTACCAATGTTATACAAATGTTTGTAAATATTGATTTCTTTCCATATATGGAGTTACCATATATGTGATGATATGAATTGATGCATGTGTATGCTTACGTATGGTTTGGGAAGGAGAGGTGTCCTTTTGACATTTTTGTCCTTGGACTACTACGGAATATTATGGGATGTTTCCGGAGATGCCCTCTGGACACCTTCCTAAACTGTTGGATGACATATCTAGGATTGTCTAGTAGTGTTTGGCTAGGATGTCCTGTTATGTCGACCCTAATCGGAGGGGTATTGAGACCGAACGACCCGTGGTAGCAATGGGGATTCATGGGCGCTCAAGACCGTAACCAACCCGTGAGAGGACAAATCACATTGTGGGGGCCATTTATTGGTAGGGTTGCATATGGTTAGACTTGGGCTCACGGCCTTAAGACCGGTAACCAACCCGTGAAAGGACGTGAGAGCTTCCCGCTTACCATATGTGGATGATCAATAGGGTTGGTGAGTCCGTAGTCGGGGACTATGAGGACTCTAGTGTGAAGGATACCGAAAGGATCGTCGGGACGAGGAATGGAAGTATCTGGATCGACTTGATGTAACCAAGTAGAAGACTTGCATTTGGCTAGGTATTACCCCGACATGCGCCGATCTTATACCAAATGGTTGTGAGAGAGTGTGTTGACTTAACCCCTAGCCAGGAATGTCCCAGGGATGCCGGACCCATTACCAACTGATGATGAGTGATTGAGACTTTCCTACGTACGGCTATGACTTAAAGCATGTCCGCCAATAGAGACCAGCATACATAGAGTTAGATTCATTCATTCATTGCTTGTCTCATATCATATTGCATTCATGATTGTTCGGAATCCTGCCATTTATGTTATTATGGATTTTAAGCGCCTTCTGAGTTTCTTTGAAACTCATTCCTTTATTGTACAATGTTGTTAGACTATCCTGCAGTCGAGTACTATGACGGTCCCTATGAAGAAGCGCAAGGCGAAGAGGCATATCTCCAGAAGGTGATTGCGGTTACCACAATTACTCAAGATTCCGCGTGGTTATGCTCCGTACAATGCTTAGTCCGACCATTGAGTGGAAGCGTCCTTGTCTATTTATGAGATCTACACCTACAAGGATGTCGTCTACAAAGTGGAGAATAATTTAGTTACCCAATGTACTTCTACTATTAGCTTTTATCTAGTTTATTCTTTCGAGCTACTTTTCCGCTGGATGTAAAGTGGGATTTTCTTCACTTTACTTATCCGTTGACACTCGATTATATATTTATTATTCCGTTTCGTTTACGATTCATTCTTTCTTTATTGAATCTATGATTTATCTTCCCACTCTGTTATGGTTGTTCATGATTATGTTATTGCTTATGTGGAGGTTGATCACTCGATACCCGATCTTCGGCTGTGGATCACACTCTCGGTATGCCGATAGGGTACCGGCGGAGGCGTGATGATTTATCGAGCCCAAGGTTCGAGGAGATCCTAACCACAAAAGGCAACAACTGAACATTCCCGAGTCATTGATCCGAAGTGACTCTTCTACTCTTAGAAGTGAATAATAGAACACCGAATTAGAAACTTGAACTTTGAGGCATAACGAACATTTCTGAATAACATACCATAATTATACTTGAACAAATGACACTAATGCAAGGAAAAGAAAAGTGCATAACATACAATAAATAAAGAGAAACAAAATGAACTTCATTAATTTCAAAAGTTTTACAATGATTACATCCAAAAGCATAAATGGAAAATCCTAAGGTACAGTCTATCTAGGTGATCTACTCGATCTCTATATGCTCGAACTCCTCGCTAGCCGAGTCACCGATGCTCTATCTCGTCCGTCGAGACTCCATCCTCTCGTACATCTGCTCTGTCGACCTCCATCCTCTCTAGCATGAAGTCATCGATCTCATCTGTGCACCAAGATCTGAAGTCTCCGAACCGCATGGAAGGGCCACCGCCTCGAAATGTGATGAAGGAAACTCGTGATGCGGCTCACCTCGCATATCCAGATCATCTCCGCCTGATCATCACTATCAGACCGATATCCTCTCCTCCATCCTCGATTCATCTCATCCTCGATTATATCATCCTCACCCTCGACCAGAGATCTCTCTAACCGATGTAGTCTCATCCGTCGAATGGTCCGAGTCCCAATGGGGTATCCCCGTGATCTAGTGTCCACGGAGTATCCTCAAAACTCACCCCGAAATGCTGAAGATCAAAGTCGAAGCCTCCCATAGCAAAGGTTCGCATGCTAGGCCGCAGAACTAAGTCCAGCATGACCGCTGAATGATGTAGGAAAGATCGATCTCGAAGCCCATGTAGATGCGGTAAATGACCAAGGCCTCCATCACCGTGACCCGATGGTGATGTCCGCTTTCGCATGATGTTTCGGCCGACTATGCGACCGATAATACGTGCAACCCGTCATCCGTCCGCTAGTCCACGTGTGAAGCATCGCGCTATCCCATAGCGTAGAGCATATCTCCGAAGCTCGTACGCATCGATGGCTGTCCAGTCCTGCTCCGGCGTATCCACACACACCGATGTGGGTAGTAAGGGACCTCAGGATCTCCTGTCGGTGGAGAGCAATCGTCCTGGACCCCTCCGAGGACAAGTCCGGTGGATGTCCGAGCCTCCTGTGTGTGGTCTAAGAACAACCTCACTAGCTCCGGTATCCCAATCCTCTGAAGAGGTGAGTCCCCTGGTGTCGAACCTCTGATCCGCTCGAGCTGGTGTGTGAAGTAGACGCCCATCTCGATGTTACAATAGCTGAGTAGGCCTCTCCTCGTGTGCAATGGTGCTCTAACCTCCTCTTGAACGACCTCCAGGCCTCGATTCTACCTCTACCTCCTTTTGTATCTGAAAGACAAGCTCCATTAGTGCTATTCAAGATTTTAGCCAAAGTATTTTCTATTTTTCGGAAAATTTCAAATTTGGGGGAAATTTGATTTGAACATACTACTGTGCACAATCTTGGATTTCTGTCTATGATGTTGTTTTGATAAAATCTCGAAAACTTGATTAAGCAAATTCAGAGAGTTTTCATTTAGGTCTTGGATTTTGAAAAGTTGATTGGTTAAATCAATGTATGGACCTATCTACATGTCATCTTGAGATGTAGCATTTGATCCTTCTTGAACTTTTTCTGATATCTTTCTTAACTTTCGATGGCCCAGTTTAAAACTCTATGCACATTGTTTAACATATGTTTCTAAGCATTCCTAAGATGATTTCTAGCATTGGATACAGTAGCTTTTATTGATGCAGAGAGTGAAATGGAAGAAAGTAGAGATTTACCTTTTATGAAGATGGTGTGTTGTGGTGTTGTTGTTGCCTAATCACCTCAAGAACACTTGGAACACTTATATTTTCCTAGAGCTCTCTCTTGGAAGAGTTGAATGGGTTGATGTGGTGGCTTTAATGCATTTTCTTCTCTTCATTTTTCTCAACCACTATAATTCTTTGGAAATGTATTTTTCCTTTGGAATATTGTTTTCATTGGATATTTTGGCATGATTTAGTTTTCAAATCATTTACTTTTATGTTGAATCTTCGAATCGGTATTTTGATGTTTTTTGGTTACTGTGCTGTGGGGGGGGCCGGTGTTATCTTTCCCTTGTTTCCTTACCTGCTCATACTTTATTTATGCGTACCCACTTTTTTTTCACCCTGTAGCTTGGGCTTTCATCGCTGCTTTTTTCTCTTCGCTTGTGGATCTCCACTCGCTAGTTCTCGAGTTATTCAAGAGGCTTTTGTATGAACTACTTTGTGAAGGAGGAACGTTTATGTTCACTCTGTTGTTGGGTACCACGAGTTCAGGAGCTTCATTTTTTGCTCCTTCTTTAAGGAAGACCTCGAAGAATTCTTCATCCGATTGCTTACCTCCCCCTGGCTTCTCAGTGGTGCACTCAGAGTTGGAAGAACGTGCTCTTGTTTGGGTCTGTTTATGTGGACCTACACCCTCCCACCCTACCTTTCGGGCTAAGAGTGTAGGTCGAACACGGGTTTTCGCAGCCCGGCCGGTTTAAACGGTATGGCAAACCGATCACCAGCAAATGCAAGTGCAAGTGCAAGTGCGAGTGCAAGGCCTTTTGTTCGAAGTCCTCTGTTGCAGCCACCCCTGTTGGATCCAGCAATCCTCGTTTGCTTCTCTGCAAGCAAGCTGGTCATTTTGCTCGTGCTGTCCCGAGCGGCACCCCACAGAGCTGCCCCGTGGTGAAGAGTGCTCCTGCTCCTCCCTCCGTAGAGTTTTCAGTATTTCTATCTTGAGCAGATCCAAACCATGATGTGATTACAGGTACATTGTTAGTCGCTTCTATTTCCGCATTTGTCTTATTTGATACGGGTGCATCTCATTCGTTCATGTCATCTGCATTCATCAAGAAGACTAACCTAATCCCTGAGAAGTTGTCTAGTTGTTTATTGATTAGTACACCTACTGGTCTCTTGTTGGAAACTAGATAAGGGGTTATCTAGATGTCCCGTGTTGATTGGTGAAAAGAACTTGGAAGCCAATTTTGTGATTCTTGACATGAAGGACTTCGATGTTATTTTGGGAATTGACTGGTTGACACCCACAAAGCTGTGTTCCTTTGTTCCTCAAAGAAGATTCAGTTCCATATTTGTGGAAGTCCGGTCTTTGAATTTCAAGGTGAAAAGAGAAGGGTTTGTAAGAAGGTCTTGTCTCCGATGCAAGTCTATGCCCTAGTGGATGATGCTTCATCGAAGGCAAGGGTATAGTGGAGAAAAGAGTCGATGAAGTCGAGTTGTCTCGACTTTGTTGATGTCTTCCACGATGATCTATCGAGTGCCTCCGACGAGATGTCGAATTCTCTATTGATCTCGTCCCTGGTGCCGCTCCCGTATCTAAAGCTCCGTATAGGATGGCTCCTACCGAGTTGAAAGAGTTGCAAAATCAGTTGAATGAGCTCATTGATAGAGGTTTCGTACACCTAGTGTGTCACCTTGGGGAGCTCCGGTCTTGTTCGTCAAGAAGAAAGACGGTAGTATGCGCTTGTGCATCGACTACCGTGAGTTGAATAAGTTGACTATCAAGAATAGATATCCGCTGCCCGAATCGATGATCTCTTCGATCGGTTGAAGGGTGCAGTTGTGTTCTCAAAGATTGACTTAAGGTCCGGATATCACCTATTGAAAGTGAAGTCTAGTGATATCTTCAAGACAGCTTTCCGAGCGCGGTATGGTCACTACGAGTTTAGAGTCATGCCTTTCGGATTGACCAATGCTCTGCGTTGTTCATGGACCTCATGAACCGAGTATTTCATGATGTGCTTGATAAGTTTGTGATTGTTTTCATTGATGACATCTTGATCTATTCGAAGAGCGAAGAAGAGCATGCGAGTCATCTAAGTTTCACTTTGCAAAGGTTGCGAGAAAAGAAGTTGTTTGCTAAGTTTAGCAAGTGTGATTTACGGCTTAAGAGAGTAGTTTTCCTTGGTCATGTAGTTTCAGCCAAGGTATTCGTGTCGATCTGAAAAGGTCCAAGCTGTGGCTGATTGGGAGAGACCGAAGTCGATAACGGAAATAAGAGTTTTCTTGGATTGGCGGGTTACTACCGAAGGTTTATTGAGAACTTTTCTCGGTTGGCTGCTCCTATGACTAAGTTGACCGGAAAGAAGAAAGTTTGTTTGGTCGACGCCTGTGAGAAGAATTTCCAAGAGTTGAAAGATAGATTGACAAGTGCCCGGTTTTGACTATACGATAGTTCCGGTGGTATGACGATTTATACCGATCGTCAAAGATTGGTTTGGGTTGTGTCTGATGCAACATGGCAAGGTCGTAGCCTATGCTTCTCGGCAATTGAAGGATTATGAGCGGAATTACCCCACTCACGATCTAGAACTTGCCGCCGTTGTCTTTGCTTTGAAGATTTGGAGACATTATCTTTACGGTGAGAAGATTGCCATTTTCACGGATCATAAGAGTTTGAAATACTTCTTTACCCAAAAGGAGTTGAACATGAGACAAAGGAGATGGTTGGAACTCGTCTCCGATTATGATTGTGATATTCAGTATCATCCTGGGAAAGCAAATGTTGTTGCTGATGCTCTTAGTAGGAAGAACCAGAGAAGACTTTGGATTTGAATGCTTTGAGTTTACCATTGTGGTCTTCTATTGAGAGTTTTGATTTGGAAATCGTTCCGAGAATTCGATTTTATTCTTTCGCCATGACGGCAAGATCTGGTCTTAGAGATAAGATTGTTGCTCTGCAGAGTTCGATCAAGAGTTTTTGACCAAAGTTGAGAAGATTTCTTCGAATCCTGAGTCGGACCCCGACTTTGGTATATCCATGGATGGAGCTTTGTTGTTTAGAGGAAGGCTGTGGTGCCCACGATGAAGTTAAGAAAGAAATATTGAAGGAAGCACACCAGTCGTCTTTCTTGTACACCGGGAAGCACCAAGATGTACAAGGACTTGAAGGAACATTTTTGGTGGATTGGTCTAAAGCGGATGTTGGCGATTTTGTTGCCAAGTGTGAGACTTGCCAACGTGTGAAAGCCGTTCGACAACCTCCATCTGGATTACTTCAACCCCTTCCTATTCCTAGTTGGAAGTGGGAAGATATTTCCATGGACTTTGTGACTAGCTTGCCTCGGACAAGTAAAGGCAATGACACGTGTGTGATTGTTGATAGGTTGACCAAATCAGCCCATTTCATTCCTATGAAGATCACTCATACTCGATAAGCTAGCCGGGCTTTATGTGGATAATGTGGTTAGCGCATGGTGTGCCATTAGTATTGTCTCGGATCGTGATCCTAGGTTCACCTCAAGGTTTTGGAATAGTTTGCGAAGGCCTTGGGAACCCAATTGAACTTGAGTACAGCTCATCATCCACGATCGATGGACAATCGAGCGGACAATACAGACATTGGAAGACATGCTCAGATCTTGCGTGGTGGATATGGGTGGAAATTGGGATGAACACCTAGCTTTGGTTGAGTTTGCCTATAACAACGGTTATCAAGCAACAATAGGCATGGCTCCATTCAAGGCTTTGTATGGTAGTACTTGTAGGACACCTTTGTCTTGGTGAGGCAAGGAAAGAAAAGTCTTAGGTCTGTGATGATTGAAGCTACAAGTGCTATGGTAGATATGATAAGAGAAAGGATTAAGTCCGCCTGATCGAGGCAAAATCTTATCTTGATAAGAGAAGGACCGATTTGGAATTTCAAGTTGGAGAGAAAGTCTTTCGAAGGTCTCACCAATGAAGGGTGTGATGAGATTCAATGTTAAGGGAAAGCTTAGCCCTCGTTACATCGGACCTTTCGAGATTTTGGAAAAGGTTGGACCCGTTGCGTATCGATTAGCATTACCTCCGCCTCTTCTGGTGTGCACAATGTGTTCCATATTTCGATGCTCCGAAAATACATAGAGAATCCGGAACACATTTTGCGGCAAGCACTGAAGGACTTAGTGCTGATTTGACCTATGATGAAGAACCGGCCGAAATCCTGGATAGGAAGGACAAGCGGCTGCGGAATCGCGCCATTCCTTTGGTGAAGATTCGGTGGAAGAACCATACCCCTGAAGAAGCTTCTTGGGAGAAGGAAGAAGACATGAAGGAGAAGTTTCCTTACCTCTTTGGAAGCACAGTGCGCTTTCAATTTCGGGGACGAAATTTCTTTAAGGGGGGAGAATGTGAAACCCAGCCCTAACCTTGACCCGGAAACCTTGTTATTTGTAGGTCCGATGACCCGAAGTAAAGTAAGAAGTCAGCTTTGGGCCATCCCGGTAGAGGACTTGGTGTCGGCTTTGAATCCATGAAGGTTGATGTTGAGGTTCTATTTATGGAAACAGAATCCTGATGAAGATCTAATTAGTTGATGGACTTGGAGTGATCTCTATCTTGGTTTGAAGGCATTTCTACCTACTAGGTAAGTCACTTGACTTGTGTGCAAAACCCCTTTAGGTTTGGATTTGATCTGGGCCTTCAATTCCCTGTTTTGGCCTTCTTGTCTGCATTGGTCGACTGATTGGTCGGCCAGGCCAGTCGACCAATCCACTCGACCAATGGGTGCTGTCTTTGGCAATTAGGTTGATTCTTGCTCTATTTAAGCCTAACCTCGAGTCCACTTCGTATTTGCTGCCTCCAAACCCTCTGGAGCAGACCAAAGACCTCTGCAAGTCATCTCTCTTGCATCCTTGGAGTTTTCTTGGCGGATCTTCGTCGGAACTCTTCTTTTTGCATCAAAAGGTATGTCTACTCTCTCTTCTTCTCCTACATCTTTGTTTTTCTTTCCTTTTTGAGTTGAGACAGTAGAAGAGATGCTGCATCCTCTGTTGCAAACATCTCCGAACATGTTCTCATGATCATCCTAAGGATTAAAGGCTAGAACAATGATCTTAACCATGATCATTGCAAGCTTTTGAAGGATTCATGATCAAACCATGATTTAATCTCTGTTAATTTCCTAATCTGAATTCGATCTCTTTGGATCTTCTTTCATTGATCATGTTAGTGGTTAATGGTTGTGTTTTTCTTTCTATGATCCATAATCCATAGAATTCTAGTTGTTCTCTTCTACCTTACTATGTGTTCTTCATGATGCATGATAGTACATATATGGTAGGTTTTATTTCCTTATTTAGATTTATGCTTCTAAGCCTTATACCATGAAGACCTATGCATGTTTTCATGTTTTCATTACCAAAAGCAATGATCCATCTTCCTATTGTTCTTGTCCTTGTTTTCTATTTCAAACTTCATCAAGATCCATGTTTGATTTATTTATGGTAACTTTTTGTTTCCTAATTTGGGTCTTGATACCTTGATTTGATTAGTGTTTTGAGGTCCCCTATATGCTAGAATACTACTGATGTAGTCTACCCCTTGATTAGTATCCTCTTGAACCATCAAATTCGGATTTCATATCTCAAAACTACTGATTTTCTAAGCTCTTTGCTGCATTGGTCGACTGATTGGTCGATTGGACCACTCGACCAATCCACTCGACCAATGAGTACAGCAACTCCGGAATTGGTCCGTTTCGGATGCTTTGCTATATTTTCTGTTAGGGATCTTTCCTAATATGTGGTATATACTTGTTTAGGACCTTCTTCTCAAGTTTGCCAAGATCCTACTTGATTTCTTAGGATTTTTTGCGAGTTATAAAAGGTAAGGATGGTTATTTCCTTAATTACATAGATAGCATGAATCTAGTTTCTATATTTGAATATCATTAATATGTTTCCTAAATTAGATTCTTACAATGATATACTACTGTTGCATAACTTTGATTACGTAGCATTACTTATTCATATTGAATTGATTCATGTATGATTTACTTACCAATGTTATACAAATGTTTGTAAATATTGATTTCTTTCCATATATGGAGTTACCATATATGTGATGATATGAATTGATGCATGTGTATGCTTACGTATGGTTTGGGAAGGAGAGGTGTCCTTTTGACATTTCTGTCCTTGGACTACTACGGGAATATTATGGGATGTTTCCGGAGATGCCCTCTGGACACCTTCCTAAAGCTGTTGGATGACATATCTAGGATTGTCTAGTAGTGTTTGGCTAGGATGTCCTGTTATGTCGGACCCTAATCGGAGGGGTATTGAGACCGAACGACCCGTGGTAGCAATGGGGATTCATGGGCGCTCAAGACCGGTAACCAACCCGTGAGAGGACAGGAATCACATTGTGGGGGCCATTTATTGGTAGGGTTGCATATGGTTAGACTTGGGCTCACGGGCGCTTAAGACCGGTAACCAACCCGTGAAAGGACGTGAGAGCTTCCCGTTTACCATATGTGGATGATCAATAGGGTTGGTGAGTCCGTAGTCGGGGACTATGAGGACTCTAGTGTGAAGGATACCGGAAAGGATCGTCGGGGACGAGGAATGGAAGTATCTGGATCCGACTTGATGTAACCAAGTAGAAGACTTGCGTTTGGCTAGGTATTACCCCGACATGCGCCGGTACTTATACCAAATGGTTGTGAGAGAGTGTGTTGACTTAACCCCCTAGCCATGGAATGTCCCGAGGGATGCCGGACCCATTACCAACTGATGATGAGTGATTGAGACTTTCCTACTGAAGTACGGTGCTATGACTTAAAGCATGTCCGCCAATAGAGACCAGCATACATAGAGTTAGATTCATTCATTCATTGCTTGTCTCATATCATATTGCATTCATGATTGTTCGGAATCCTGCCATTTATGTTATTATGGATTTTAAGCGCCTTCTTGAGTTTCTTTGAAACTCATTCCTTTATTGTACAATGTTGTTAGACTATCCTGCAGTCTTGAGTACTATGACGGTCCCTATGAAGAAGCGCAAGGCGAAGAGGCATATCTCCGGGAAGGTGATTGCGGTTACCACAATTACTCTGAAGATTCCGCGGGTGGTTATGCTCCGTACAATGCTTAGTCCGACCATTGAGTGGAAGCGTCCTTGTGCTATTTATGAGATCTACACCTACAAGGATGTCGTCTACAAAGTGGAGAATAATTTAGTTACCCAATGTACTTGCTACTGGGATTAGCTTTTATCTAGTTTATTCTTTCGAGCTACTTTTCCGCTGGATGTAAAGTGGGATTTTTGCTTCACTTTACTTATCCGTTGACACTCGATTATATATTTATTATTCCGTTTCGTTTACGATTCATTCTTTTTTTTTTTTTTTTTTTTTTTTTTTTTCCGCCCTTTTGTTATGGTTGTTCATGATTATGTTATTGCTTATGTGGGAGGTTGATCACTCGATACCTGATCTTCGGGCTGTGGATCACACTCTCGGGTATGCCAGATAGGGTACCGGCTGGGAGGGCGTGACATTACCGGCCTAGAGCACCCATCAAACCATACACTACAACGGGTCGTTTGGTCTCAATGCCCTTCTGATTCGGGTCTGATACGACAGGGATATCCTAGCCATACATCTAGACAAGTCCTATGTATGTCATCCAATGATCCAGGAGAGCGTCGATGGGCATCTTCGGAGAACATCCCATACTATTCCCTCTGATGTCCAAGGACAGAAGTACCAGTAGGGCACTCCCCAATCTCGAATCATACCTAAGCAATCACATGCTTATTTCCATCCATTACATATCAACAATACATTATCATATTGAAAACATGTCTTAACATCTCATAATACAATGTATAAATAAATGACAAGAATAAGTAAACATGATAAACCAAGTAATTAAGCATGGTGCTACTGTCATAAGGTAACTACAGTAGTCATATGATGTCTGAAATCAACTAATAAGTTATGTCTACTAAGTTACCAACAACAGTGTAAAAGTCATACAGTCTATGTTATATGGCAATAACCATCCTTACCTTAGGTTGCGTTGATGATGAATTGAGAATACCAAGAATTAGTCCAAAAGAATTGTTAAGACCCTAAACAAATATCAATAATAAGTTAGAGAAGAAGTCGGGAAGATCGGATGTCAAACGGATCAAAATGAAGCAAGGTTGCTGTCAGCAACAAGTTTGGTCTATGGTCTTGGTTGATGGTATCGACCAAAAGGATCGACCAAAATTGTCTTCGGGACAGAATAGTGGATTTTGGGGATTTTGGTCCGAAATGGGTCTTCCGGGGTTCGGATCGATCTGAAACTTGGAGGGATGATTAATAACAATGTAAGAACACTACCTAGCAAGTATTATCACAATCCAATGGTCCAAATGAAAACCCCCAAACTGAGGTCCTATGTTCTAAAGACAAGAATCCTAGCATTCATGAGAAATTGATGTAATTGAAAGGGAAGCTAGAGAATTAGTTGGGGAATAGGTTAGGAACATGATTACAGTCATTTGCAAGCCAGAGATTAGACTAATCATACTCCACATCTCAGTTTAGTATAAGAAATCAAGTTGTTAAGCAAGGAATCATGGTAATGTATATGTAAGGATCAAGATGCAAGTGAAGCATAGCAAGAATGAAGGAAAAGCAAGTATAAATGGGAAGAGACGTTCATGGCAAGGTGTTTGCAAGGTTGCAGCACCTTGGCCATGGTCTCATCAGTAAAAGAAGAAGGGAAATGAGTAGGATAGAGAGTAAGAGAAGGAATCATACCTTGGAAGATGATAGTTGGAGAAAAGAGACAATGATTATTGTAGAAGATCATCACCCAAGCCAAAGAGGAGCCTAAGAGGAGCCTTCCCACGTTCTCAGGTGTTGAAATGAGTTAAATATCGTTCTAGGTTCGAGGTTTCACTTAAATAGAGGAAGGAATATCCAAAAAGCATCTTTTTCTCGATTCTGGGCAACTTTGGTCGATGGTCCTTTGTGAAACCCAGCCCTGACCCTAATCCGGAAACTCTGTTTATTGTAGGTCCAGTGACCCGAAGTAAGGCAAGAAGTCATCTTTGGGCCATTTCTGTTGAAGACTTGATGGCTGGATTGGAATCCATGAGTGTTGATTGTAGTGTTCCAATGGTGGAAACTGCACCCGGATGAAGATTGGATTAGTTGATGGTCTTGGAGTGGTCTCTGTATTGATTCAAAGGCCTTTCTAACTCCTAGGTATGTCACTCTAGAGGTGTGCAAAACCCCTTGATGTTTGGACTTGATCTGAGCCTTCAATTCCCTGTTTTGAAGTTGCTGTCTTGATTGGTCAACTCATTGGTCGTTTGGATCAATCGACCAATCAATCGACCAATTGATTCTGTTTTTGAAATTTGAATCCTGTCACTTCTATTTAAGTCTAATCTCGGGAATACTCTGCCTCATCTGCCTCCTAAGCCTCTGGAACGAGTTAGAACCCTAATCTAACCCATTCCCTTGCATTCTTTGGTGATCTCTTTCAAAGACTTGAAGAATTCTTCATCTTTCTACGGCAACGGTATGATCTCAACCACTCTCTCTTCTATCTCTGATTTTCTTTCTTTTATTCTGTTGTCATTGAGATCAGAAAGGTGATGAAGCATTCTTGTAATCATCAATTCTCTGATCTCACCATATTCTTTAAGACTCATGATCATCATCATGTTCTTAAACCCTACTTATTGAATTCTTGAAAACCTAACCCTAATTCTTTGAAACCCCAACTCCGTGTGATTGTCCGGAAAACTTTTGGTAACCTCCCTTGTGAAGGAAAATCTTCTTGAGTAATATTGTGTTAACCTAAAATTTAATCATCTATACTTTCCTGTTTTGATTTGTCTTTGTTCATTCAGATCTCACAATTATTTTCCGAGGGAACCAAAAAGGGTAAAACCCTAATTCTTGGGTAAGATCAAGAACCTCTAGTTTAATCATGGTAACCCAATTATTATGTTTCCTTTACTAGATCTGAATTCTTTCATATCCTAGTTCGTTATCTTTAATCTTTCTATTTTTTTTCCCTCCTAACCTATGATAACCCTAATCAGGTTGACCTCATGATTTCTAGGTTGTAACTTGAGAATTATTTTGAGTTATGGTTTAATATCCTCTATACCCTAGAATACTACCATGATAATTCCCCTCTTAATTGTACCCTTTTGAACCATCAAATTCGGTTCTGGATTCTCAAAATTCGGATTCTTGCAGGCCACTGTCTGCATTGGTTGACTCATTGGTCGATTGGCCCAGCAGACCAATCAATGGACCAATGAGTACAGCAACCTCAATCTTGGTCTCAGTTTTCGATTGATTTATGATCTTTTCCTTTATGCATCTTTCCTAACATGTTGTGTGCACTTGTTTAGGACTGTCTTCTCAGGTTTTGTCAAGATCATACTTGATTCTTTAAGATTCCATTCAAGTTAGAAGGTAAGGACAGTTAATTCCTTAACTACATAGATTGCTTGTTCTCTGGTTTCTACTTTATGAAACTATGAGATTACCTACTGTTATTGTATTTTAATTCTGATCTCCTACTGTGGGAACAGTAGCACCTAATTATATCATCTTTCCATTGTTTATGTTATATGAATTACTTATTACTGCTTAATCTGATGTTGCTTTTACATTCTCTTTTATATGATGAACTACTGGTTGTGTATGTCATGACTGATCTGAGAATGTGTTTGCTTAAGTTTGGTTTGGGATTGGGAAGTGTCCTTTTGACACTTCTGTCCTTGGACATTATCGGAAATAGTATGGGATGTTTCCGGGGTTGCCCATCGACACTTTCCCGAATCAATGGTTGTCATACCTAGGGATGTCTAGCAGTGTTTGGCTCGGATATACCCCTATTATATCAGACCCGATTCGGAAGGGTATTGAGACCGAACGACCCGTGGTAGCAATGGGGATTCACGGGCACTCAAGACCGGTGAGTTATATCCGTGAGAGGACGGGAATCACATTGTGGGGGCCATTTATTGGAGGGTTGCATATGGCTAGACTTGGGCTCATGGGCGCTCGAGACCGGTGAGTTATATCCATGAGAGAACATGAGAGCTTCCCGTTTACCATATGTGGATAACCAATAGGGTTGATAAGTCCGGTGAGTAATATCCGTGACTCTAGTGTGAAGGATACCGGAAAGGATCCCGAGAGGGGAGGAATGGAAGTATCTGGAACTGACTTGATGTAACTAAGTAGATGACTTGCATTGGGCTAGGCTTTTCCCTGACATGCGCCGGTACTTATGCCAAATGGTTGTGAGAGAGTGTGTTGACTTGACCCCCTACCATGGTTTGTCCGAGAGGGATGCCCGGACCCACTACCAACAGGAGCCGTATGCGTGACCTACCCAAAGAAGTACGGTGCTATGACTTAAAGCATGTCTGCCATAGAGACCAGCATACATAGAGTTAGATGCATACATACATTACTTGTTTCATACTACATTGCATCATGTTATGATTTGCCACATGTTATCTATGATGTTATGGATTAACTACCTTTCTGAGTTTCTTCGAAACTCATTCCTGTTGTATATTTCTTTTTGTTAGATTATCCTGCAGGTACAGAATACTATGACGAGCAGTACAGCGAAGCACAAGCTGATGAAGCGTATTACACGCAAAGTGCTGGCAACGATCAAGATTACTTTGATGATCCCTCGGCGGATCAAGCTGCGTACTACTTTTGAGAACGGCATAGAGTTAGAACGGATTCATTGGATTGATGAAGTCCATACTTATGAAGACGTTATCTATAAACTTGAAGACGCTTGATCTTAGTTTATTTATTAGTACATTTGTTTCAGTTGTAATCCCTTTTGATTTTTATACTACGTTCCGCTATTTTGGTAAAGTGAGTTTCCGCCTCACTTCACTCCTTTTTGATATCATTGGATATCTGGTATCTTTCCGCACTCTGATTATTCTGATTGTTCATTTCTTGTTTTGAACCTTGTTTATAATATTAAACCTTGATTTATTTCTGTTCATGATTATGTTATTGCACATGTGGGAGGATGATTTCCTCGATACTTGATCTTCGGGGCTGTGGATCACACTCTCGGGTATGCCAGTTAGGGTACCGGCTGGGAGAATGTGACATCCTTGGCTGATGGCATCGACCAAAACAGGTAACAGGTTTCAGCAGAAAATCCAGAAATAGTTCAGCAAATTCGTACAGGGATTCGGAGGGCTATACAAGGTCAAATTGAGTGAGTTTTTCTCCTACAAGTCAATCAAGAAGTCTAGTTTCTAGAAATACTTTTGGATCAAGCATGAGAGTTCATTAGGTCCACCAACTAAGCTCACCTTCTTCGATGCACAAGCAGGATTTGCCAGACATAGTTCAGCAACTTCGGACAGGGATTTGGAGGGCTATATGGGGTCAAATGGAGTGGGGTTTTCTCCTAAAAGTCCATCAAGAAGTCTAGTTTCAGGAAATATAATCGGATTGGGCACAGGAGTTCATTTCGTATTTCAACTAATTCACCCCTCTTCGGTGCGCAGATTCAAAACTAACACTGACAATGCTCTCAAGTGAGAGGCATCATCGTCAATGTTCACGGGCTTGGGTTCCAACACCAAATCATCAACCAAAAGGGTCCACAAGTCTCATTTCCCCCACTTTGGGTTTTCGGACCTACAAACATATTAGGTCCCGGGCAGGCCCAAGGTAGGATAAGGCCAAACATTACAGATCTACCCTAAGGGAAAGGTCTGACATGGCTTCCTAAGGTTTTCAAAGATAATAATATTGAAATTAAAGTCCAACTTTTAAGGTCTAACATTGAACAAGTCTTTCTTTATCCCAAAATAAATAGGGTGTCCGGGCTAGGTTTGGGCTAGATGTTACATTCTCCCCCCTTAAAATAATTTCGTCCTCGAAATTGGGAGAGTACTAGGCTTTTAAAGAGATGGAGGTGTATCACTTTTACCTTGACCTTTCTTCTCCCAAAATCAAAGGAAAACAATTAACAATAAGTCTTTTATAAGAAACAAGGAATAAATCTAACATGCTTTGAAATCGAATCAAAAGTATGCTCATGGTTTCATGAAGATTTCACAAGGATCATGGTGAAGATCAATATGAAGATCATAAAACCTAAAAAGAAAAAATGAAAAGAGATTGTAAAGAGATGGTTGCAAGGATGCAGCATCTTCTTCAAAATGTCAATCACAAAGGATAAAACATAGTAAAAGTAGATCAATACAATACAAGAGAGATTACTAACCTTTGATTGAGGAACAGGGGATGAAAAGCTTGAAATCTTGAAATAATTAGAAGGAATAACAAATCATGAAGATCACACTTGATTTCCCTTCAAAATCGTCATGTGGAGAATTCACAAGGTTATAGGGTGTATGGAGATCCACTGTAAAACAACAGGGATAGAAGGATTAGTCATGGGAATGACTTAAGATCACCCTCCTATCAAAGGGAATAGAAGGCACAAGAAGAAATCGTAGGGAAAATAGATCAGCCTCGGGATAAACTTCTACCAAATGAAACTAGGCAACTCATATGACAGAGAATAAATCGAACAATGTATAAGGTAGGTATGGATTTGGCACAGTAGCAAGGTTAGGATTAGGCGGGATTTCACATGAAGGATACCGGAAAGGATTGTCAGGGACGAGGAATGGACGTCTCTAAAACTGAGATGATATAACTTACTAGATGACTTGCATTGGGCTAGGCTTTTCCCTGACATGCGCCGGTACTTATGCCAAATGGTTGTGAGAGAGTGTGTTGACTAAATCCCCTACCATGGTTTGATGAGGACTTTACCCAATTACCCGGCAGACCCAAGATGCCAGGATGGCTGAGGGGGAGTGACTGACCTACCCAAAGAAGTACGATGCTATGACTTAAAGCATGTCTACCATAGAGACTAGCATACATAGAGTTTAGATGCATTCATACTTTATCTGTTTCATATTGCATTGCATCATGTTATGTTTTGTCACATGTTATCTATGATGTTATGGATTAACTTGCCTTACTAAGTTTCTTCGAAACTCATTCCTTTTTGTATATTTTCTTGTTAGATTATCCTGCAGGTACAGATTATTATGACGAGCAGTACAGTGAAGCGCAAGCCAATGAAGCGTATTACACGCAAGGTATTGGCGACGATCAAGATTACTCTGATGATCCCCTGATGGATCAAGCTGCGTACTACTTTTGAAAACAACATAGAGTTAGAAAGGATTCATTGGGTTGATGAAGTCCACACTTATGAAGACGTTATCTATAGACTAGAAGACTCTTGTTCCTAGTTTATTTCTTAGTACATTTGTTTCAGTTGTTATTTCCTTTTTGACTTTCATACTGCGTTCCACTATGTTTGTGGAGTGAGTTTCCGCCTCACTTTACTTCTTTTGATATCTTTGGATATCTGGTATCATTTTCCGCACTCTGATTATATTATTTATTCATTTCTTGAGTTAAACCTTTTGTTTATAATATTTAAACCTTGATTATTTCCTGTTTATGATTATGTTATTGTATATGTGGGAGGATGATTTCCTCGATACTTGATCTTCGGGGCTGTGGATCACACTCTTGGGTATGCTAGTTAGGGTACCGGCCGGGGGGATGTGACAGAGTGGTATCAGAGCCCAAAGTTCAAGGAAATCCTAACCACAGAAAACAGTAACAAAACATTCCTGAGTCATAGATCCAGAAGTGACTCATCTACTCTTAGAAGTGAATAATAGAACACTTGGATTAGAAACTTGTTTAATGAAGCATAACTGAATACTTCTGAATAATGCACAATAATTATATTTGAACAAATATCATATAAGCAATAAAAGAAAAGTGCATAACACACAATAATAAAGTGAAACAAAAAGAACTTCATTAACTTTAAAAAAAAGTTTACATCTGAAAAGCATAAAGGGAAATCCTAAGTACAATTTATCTAGGTGATCTCCTCTGATCTCTATATGCTCTGAAGTCCTCGGCCATCTGAGTAATCTGTGACTCTATCCTATCTTGCCGTGACTCCATCCTCTCATATATCTGCTCCTGTCTGACCTCCATCCTCTCTAGCATGGAAGTCATCAATCTCATCTGAGCACCTAAATCAGTATTCTCTGGAACTGAATGTGAAGGGCCTCCTGTCTCGAAGTGTTGTGACCTGGGAATCTCATGATGCTCAGGAACAGCCTCATGCATCTCTGTATCCTCTACCTAATCATCAGAATTTGGACCAGCATCACCCTCATCTGCAGGAGCCTCCACCTCATCCTCATCCTCATCTGTATCCTCCTCACCTTCTGGACCCGGAGATCTCACAGTCTGAGTGAGCCTCATCTGCCTTATTGTCCTAGTCCCAACGGCATATCCCAGTGATCAAGTAAGCTCCTCTGTATTCTCCAAACTAACCCCGAAGTGTCGGAAGATCAATGTCAGTAATCTCCCGAAGCAAAGGTTCCTCATACCAGGACGTGCCACCAGATCTATCATGACCTGCTGGATGATGTAGGACAGGTCTATCTGAAATCCTGTGTAGATGCAATAGATGACTACGGCCTCCATCACAGAAACCCGGTTGTGATGTCCGGCCTTCGGCATGATGTTTCGGCCGACGATGCGACCGATGATCCTAGCTGAATCTGTCATCTGTCATCTGTCCACTGTCTCGCAGAAGGTAGCACTCTGTGTCATCCCAGAGAGTGGCACATATCTCATGAAGCTCGTATGGCATCAAGAATTGGTCTATCTCTGCCCCGATAGGTATCCATAAGCACTGTCGTGGATAGTGTGGTGCATGGAGAATATGTGCCAAATCCCTAGTGGAGAAGCAGATCTGTGTCTCTCTGACCCTACTCTCGATAACGAGTCTGAAAGGTTGACCCTGTCCTCTAGCCTCCTCGACGGATGTAAGGTTGCTGAAGAACAGCCTCACTAGCTCAGGATAGACGGGTAAGTCTGCTGTGAAGAGATGAGTCCATGCCTGTGTGTCGAATAGCTGTCGGATCCGGAAGACCCAAAGCTCTCGCAAGTGAAGAAGTCTCCTGTACTCCATGCGGCAGTACTCAAAGTATGCCTCGTACAGGAACTCTGCATGTGGTGTGTCGAAGAGATCCAGTCGGTTGACCTCTGCTCTAGGCTGAGCTGGAATCTACCTCTGCCTCACCTAGCTCCAACTATCCTGCCTCTGCCTCGTCCACCTCTCTGCATGGTGTGATGTTTGTTGGAAAAGATAAGAGACATTGGATGTTAGTATTATTTCAAAATTCTGCTAGAAGGGCATTTTCGTAATTTTCATCAAAAATGGAAATTTGGGGAAAATGTAAATTGAGCATACTGGCATGTGCGCAATACTTGGAATTGCATGTCTATGAAGTTTACTGGAAGAAAATCGATCGAAATCTTGGTCTAAAGTTGAAAACTCAACAAGAAGGAATTTGGGGATTTTGCATTCTAGGTCAAATTGGATTTTTGAAAATTTTGGAATTGGTAAGATCAAAGTACATGTTCACATTCACAGTATCATTTTGAGTGCGTAGCATTTGATTTCGTGCGAAAACTACAAGCAGTTTGAGAGAAATCGAAGTTTTTCTAAAGTTAACGATTTCGGTACGAAAGCGATATGAGAAGTGCTAGATTGTTGTAGAACTTGTTGTTTAAGCATGGTATTGAGCTAAAAACCTAGGGAACATGTTTCTAAGTGTTCCTAAGAATGATTCCTAGCATTAGATACAAGCAACACATGGTTTTTGGATAAATTTCAAGATTTAAAAGATGAAAATGAGATGGGAATGAAGATTTACCTTGTGTGAAGTTGTTGAGTGTTGTGGTGTTGTTGTTGAAGCACCAAACTACTTGGAAAACACTTAGGAATGCCTTAGTACCTCTTCTCTAGAGTCCCCTCTCAAGTGTGCAAGGTTTGATGTCACATCCTCCAAGCCGGTACCCTAACTGGCATACCCGAGAGTGTGATCCACAACCCTAAAGATCAAGTTTAGGAATGATCATATCCATTTCGCACAATAACATAATCAAAAGCAAGAACAAATCATAATGTTCAAGTAATTTATAATAAAAAGTCAAGAAAGGATATCAGAAGGATCACTATAGAATATCAGAGTGCGGAATAACAAGATACCAAATCGAAAGACAACTGTAGAGTATAGCGGAAATATACCCTACAAACACATGCGGAAGGTAGATCGAAATCCAATGTAAAGCTCTAAGCTAATACAAGTAAAGTAAAAGATAAGTCTAGAAGAAACAAAGAAATCTAATCCACATCTTCAGTCAGCTCTTCTTGCTCTTCAGTCTTCATCTTCTTCACCTTGTGCTTCCTCATACATACCGTCAAAGAAATCCGAACCTGTAGAGAAGTCTAACAACAGATTGTACAAAAAAAAAGGAATGAGTTTCGAAAGAAACTCTATAAGGCAAATTAATCCATAACAACATAATAACATGGAAGCAAACCATAACAAGAATGCAATGCAATATGAAACAAGTAATGTATGTATGCATCTAAACTCTATGTATGCTGGTCTCTATGGCAGATATGCTTTAAGTCATAGCACCGTACTTCTTTGGGAAGGTCCGCTCACACCCTCAACCATTTAAGATATCTTGGGCAGCCGGTTGGTAATGGGTCCTGCATCCCTCAGGACAAACCATGGTAGGGGGTTAAGTCAACACACTCTCTCACAACCATTTGGCATAAGTACCGGCGCATGTCAGGGAAAAGCCTAGCCCAATGCAAGTCATCTACTCAGTTACATCAACTCAGGTCCAGATACTTCCATTCCTCGTCCCTGACGATCCTTTCCGGTATCCTTCACACTAGAGTCACAGATATTACTCACCGGACTCATCAACCCTATTGGTTATCCGCATATGGTAAACGGGAAGCTCTCATGTCCCCTCACGGATCATTTCACCGGTCTTGAGCGCCCATGAGCCCAAGTCTAACCATATGCAACCCTCCAATAAATGGCCCCCACAATGTGATTCCCGTCCTCTCACAGGTTGGTTACCGGTCTTGAGCGCCCGTGAATCCCCATTGCTACCACGGGTCGTTCGGTCTCAATACCCTTCCGAATCGGGTCTGATATAACAGGGGTATATCCTAGCCAAACACTGCTAGACATCCCTAGGTATGACAACTAATGATTCGGGAAAGCGTCGATGGGCATCTTCGGAGAACATCCCATACTATTCCCTCCGATGTCCAAGGACAGAAGCATCAAAAGGATACTCCCCAATCCCAAACCAAACTTAAACAAACACATTCAGATCAGTCATGACATACACAGTCAACACTTCATCATATAAAAGAGAATATAAAATCATGATCTAATTATTTAAATAATATAGAAATAAGCAATTCATATAAGATAAATAATAAAAGAAACATAAGCAAGTGCTACTGTTCTCACAGTAGAAAATCAGAAATATAAAGTATAACAACAGTAGGTAAACTCATAGTTTCATAAGGTAGAAACCAGAGAGCATGCGATCTATGTAATTAAGGAAATAACTGTCCTTACCTTGATTATCGCCGAAGATAATCCAAAGATCAAAGAGAGAGACACCAAACATGGCAAATAAACCCCTAACAAGCATAGATACAACATTAGGAAAGATACCTAAAAGATCAGAGAGAAAACGAATCAAATTGAGCGAAAATTGAAGCTACTGTCTTCATTGGTCGATTGATTGGTCGATTGACCCAGTCGACCAATCGAGTCAGTACGGGATAGTGAAAACTGTTTTGGTCATAACTTCTTCGTTTGAAGTCGGATTGATCCGAAATTCGAAGTGGAACTTCCTAGGATGTATTAGAATCATATAGGAAGATAAAATCATCAAGTCATGGTCAAAATATGGGTTCTTGATTTAACCCAAGAAATTAGGGTTTCAATCTTTATGGTTCCCATGAAAAGGTTAGGGAGAATCAAGATTCACCCTAGGGAAAGAGAAACAAAGAATGCACAGTCAGATAAGGTGTTGGGAAGTTTCCAACAGATAAAAGAATATTAGGGTCTCAGATATGGTTACTTCTCATAAGAGTTGGTTACCTCCCATGAGAGTTACCCATAATTAACTCTCACAATAACAACCCAAGATAGATAAAGGAACATCTCATTAGTATTTCAAAATCAAGAATGGAATTAGGAAGGGTCTACCAATGAGAGAAAATAAGGTTCTCAATTAAAGTGAAAGGAAAGAAATTCAAATCATACGATTAGGGATTTACTAACAAGGATCCGTGTATCCCACGGAAAGAATAGGGAGAATAAAGATTCACCCTAGGGCAAAGAATTTACAATCAAGAAAGGTTTTGGGGAGGGTCCAATGAATTAACAGAAATAAAAAGGGTTCCCAAATTGGTTAACCTCTCATGAGGGTTACCCAAGAATTTCCCCTCAAAATCTCTCCCTTTTGGCTAGGGTTGAGATCATGACGATGATCATAGATCTCAAAGGATGGAATGAGATCATGGAATAGATGGTTGCAAGATTGCAGCATCTTCTTCCTGATCTCAATCAAGAACAATAACGAAGAAAGAATAATTTAGAAATCCTAATTAGGTTAAACATGGATCATGAAGAAAATATAGTATGGTTAAGGATAAATAACTAGGATATGAAAGATTACAGATCTAGTAAGGAAAACACATTGATTGGAGGTTAACAAGATCAAACTAAGGGTTCTTGGTTTGATCCAAGAAGTTAGGGTTTCACCTTTTTTTGCTCGCAGGAAAAAGGTTGAGATCGCAGGAGGGAGGGAATTGATGATAGGCCAATTACAACAAGAAGAATTAAAGAATATTGAATTTAGACCAACCTCCACATTACCCATGAGGTTTCCCTCACATGGGAGGTTACCAAAGGTTCTCCGGATGATCACACAAGGTTAGGGTTTCAAAGGTTAGGGTTTCAAGAATTCAACTGGCTGGGGTTGAGATCATGATGATGATCATAGATCTCAAGGAACAAGATGAGATCATGGAGTGGATGGTTGCAAGAGTGCATCATCTTCCTCCTGATCTCAGCCAAGAACAGATTAAAGAAAGAAAATCAGAGACGGAGAAGAAAGAAAAGAGAGTAGACATACCTTTGATGCGAGAGGAAGAAGATTACTTCATGTCTTGTGAGAGATCACCAAGGAATGCAAGGGAATTGATTAGATTAGGGTTCTAACTCGTTCCAGAGGCTTAGGAGGCATAGGAGGCGAAGTAATCCCGAGATTTGGACTTAAATAGAGTAGACAGGACCAAATTGGTAAATTCAGAACCAATTGGTCGATTGGATTGGTCTACTGGTCCAGTCGACCAATGAGTCGACCAATCAGGACAACAAGGTTCAAACAGGGATTCGGAGGGCTATACAGGGTCAAACTGAGTGAGGTTTTCTTCTACGAGTCAATCAAGAAGTCTAGTTTTCAGAAATACTTTCAGATCAAGAATTGGAGTTCGTTAGGTCCACCAACTAAGCTCATCTTCTTTGATGCGCAAGCAGGATTTGCCAGACATAGTTCAGCAACTTCAGACAGGGATTTGGAAGGTTATACGCGGTCAAATTGAGTGGGGTTTTCTCCTACAAGTCCATCAAGAAGTATAGTTTTGGGAAATACCTTCAGATTGGGCACAAGAGTTCATTAGGTATTTCAATTAATTCACCCCTCTTCGGTGCGCAGATTCAAAACTAACACTGACAATGCTCTCAAGTGAGGGGCATCATCGACAATGTCCATGGGCTTGGGTTCCGACACCAAATCATCAACCAAAAGGGTCTACAAGCAACAAGCTACGATCAAATCAAGGTCCAACTTTAAGGTGTAACATTTAAACTAACCCTTCTTTACCCAAAACAGATAGGGTGCCCTGGCTAGGTTTGGGCTGGATTTCACATTTGAAGTGTGTTCGGAATGGGTTTTTGGCACTTAAAACCTATTCTTCGCGTGCTATGAGCTTTGATCGACTCATTGGTCGACTGAGCACTCAACCAAGCGCTCGACCAAAGGACCCAGTAGCCCCAAGTGCTGTTGGATTTTGGAAAAATGTGATTTTTGTCCTATGATTTATTGTTTGATGACTAAATGGGTGTATTTAAGCATGATTTAAGATTCTTAATCATTTGGACTTGTGGATTATGTTGAAACCTCGAAATTCGGTGTTTTTGACATTTTGGTTTTTGCAGAATGGTTACGTTAAGAAGTGGTCGTGGTGAATCCAGTGGTCACGGAAGTGACGAGATACCAATTGGTGGTCATGATCTGCAGACTAACACTGGTGACCAAGGTACTCATGATGTTCCCGGTGCTCCGAATGTGGGAAGTTTTCGTGGTATTGCAAATATTATGGGTAATATGATGCAGCAGCAAGCAGCTCAGTTCAACCAGATGTTGACTGGTTTCATGACTCTGCATAATGAGACTCGTGCTGGTGTCAATGGAAATCCTCATGCCGTAGTTTTGAATGCGGGTGGATTAGCTGGAACTCCTCATACTCGTTTGATGGAGAGTTTTTTGAAGATGCAAGTTCCTAACTTCACTGGAGTATCCAAAGATATCTTGTTTCCTAACAAGTGGCTACGTGAGTTTGAAAAAGCTTTTCGTCATTTGCAATGTACGGAAGCCCAGAAGATTTTGTTTGCCGAGCAAAATTGGCAACATGAAGCTGATGCTTGGTGGACTTCCACCCGGCCTGTTTTTGAAGGTTTACATGCTGGCGTTGTGTCGTGGGATTTGTTCGAGGAAGCTTTTTGCAAGAACTACTTCCCGGAAGTTGTGAAGGATGCGAAGGAAGCTGAGTTTATGGCTCTTACTCAAGGATCTTTGTCAGTGTTGGAATACCAACAGAAGTTTGAAGAGCTTCACTTCTTTGCTCCAGACTCTTTGAAGGTTGATATTGCCAAAGCGAAGAAATTTTTCAAGGGATTGTGACCTGCAATTAGGGCATATCTCACCATTCAGCCTATTGAAAGTTATTCCCAGGTGGTGCAGAATGCCAAGAAGCTGGAAGAAACTGAGAAAGAGAATGCTAGAGTGCAAAGACCACGGCAGCCAAGGAATCCTGGATTTGTGGATCGAACTGATCGACGTTTTGTGAGACCTACGCCTTACCCTACTCTTGCTTTTCAGTCTAGGAGTGTAGGTCAGAGACCTGGATTTCAGCAACCAGGCCAGTCTGGTCAGTTTGATGGGAATCGGCAGCCGTTGAATGTGAATGCTAGGCCCGTGAATGCTATTCCTAGGCCTTTGGATCAGAAGCCTCCGGTTGCTCCTGTTTCAGTTGGACTTAGCAATCTTGTTTGCTTTCTCTGTAAGCAGCCTGGTCACTTTGCTCATGGTTGTTCGAAGAGGTCTGTTCAACAGTCTGCTCCTGTAGTGAAGAATGCTCCTGTTCCTCCTTCTGGAAGAGTGTTCAGATATGCGTGCTGAACAGGATGCGAATCATGAAGTGGTTACAGGTACCTTAATTGTTGCTTCTATTCCTGCATTTCTGTTATTTGATACGGGTGCATCTCATTCTTTCATATCGTCTGCTTTTGTCAAGAAGATTGATCTGGAACCTAAGATTTTATCTAGTTTTTTGTCGATTTGTACTCCTACTGGACCTGTTGTGAAACTAGATAAAGGATTGGTTAAGTGTCCTATTTTGGTTGGTGGGAAGAATTTGGAAGCCAATTTTGTACTGTTGGATATGAAGGATTTTGATGTCATTTTGGGTATTGATTGGTTGACTACCCATAATTCTGTAATTTTGTGTTCTTCGAAGAGAATTCAATTTCGGATTAGTGGAAGTTCAATGTTTGAATTCCAAGGTGAGAAAGCAAGAATTGGTAAGAAGACGTTGTCCACTGTGATGCAAGTCTATGCATTAGTTGAAGGTTTGCCATTTGAAGGAAAGTTTAAGAAAGGAAAGAAAGTAGAAGAAGTTGGCGTTGTATGTGACTTCGTTGATGTTTTTCCTGAAGATCTGTCAGGCGTGCCACCTGATAGAGAAGTGGAATTTTCTATTGATCAAATCCCTGGTGCTGCCCCGGTATCCAAGTGTCACATCCCGCTCTAAATTCACCAAGGGGATACCCTATCTGGATTACCCGGGGAGTGAATTACAGTCCCGCCGATCAAGTTTAGGAACGATCATAGTCACTTAGCACAATAATATAATCAAAAGCAAGAACAATTCCTTGTTTCCAAATAATTTAATAATAAAAGTCGAGAAAGTACCTCAGAAGGATTCACAAATAACATCAGAGTGCGGAAAGGATTTCATTAGTATAAACAATCAAGTGTGAAAAGGAGGGAGGAAACCCATCCTATAATATTAACGGAAGATGAAACGACTAAAAGTAAAGGTTACAACCGATTCACCAAATAACAAGTGAAACAATTAAGCTATAGTCCCGACAATTCAAATAAAAAGGTTAAAAAGGGAATGAGGCGACATCCCATCCCTAACACACAAATATAAAACTGAACTGCTACAAACAAGTCCCGATCTCGGTCTACTCGTCTTTATCAACTGGTTCATCGCCACCAGTATGATACAAGTCTTCAACTCGGCCTCCGAGAGGGTTGATCGCCACGATCAATAGTGGTAGTACCTGCGAAAAAGTCTAACAAAATATGTTGCAAAAAGGAGTGAGTTCGAAAGAACTCAGCAAGGTAGTCATTCCATAAAATATAAACCATATGATACAAGCCATAACATGATGCAATATGATATGGAACACATGATGCAAGTATGGTTCTAACTCTATGAATGCTGGTCTCTAAGGTAGACATGCTTTAAGTCATAGCACCATACTTCTCTGGGTCGTCTGTCACTCTCCCGTTCCATATCTTGGGAATGCCCGGGGAATATCGGTAAAGTCCTCAAAAAACCATGGTTGGGGATTTAGTCACCACTCTCTCACATCACCATTTGGTATAAGTATTGGCGCATGTCACAGTAAAGCCTAGCCTAATGCAAGTCATCTACTCAGTCATATCAACTCAGATCCAGATACGTCTATTCCTCACCCCCGGCGATCCTTTCCGGTATCCTTCTCACTAGAGTCAGCGTAATCCCGGATTACGGACTCATCAACCCTATTGGTCATCCACAAATAGTAAACGGGAAGTTCTCACGTCCTCTCACGGGTTGGTTACCGGTCTTGAGCGCCCGTGAGCCCAAGTCTATCCACTTGCAACCCTACCAATAAATGGCTCCCACAATGAGATTTATGACCTCTCACAGGTTGGTTACCGGTCTTGAGTGCCCACAAATCCCCACTGCTACCACGGGTCGTTCGGTCTCAATGCCCTTCCGATTCGGGTTTGATACGACAGGGACATCCTAGCCAAACCACTAGATAATCCTATGTATGTCATCCAATAACCCGGGAAAGAGTCGATAGGCACCTTCGGAGAACATCCCATACTATTCCCTCCGGTGCCCAAGGACAGAAGCGTCAATAGGACACTCCCCAATCCCAAGTTATACGTAGGCAATTGCATATTCAAGTTCATCACTTCTCATGCATCCAATACATCTTCATAATACAAGTTGAATCATGATATTGAAATGAATCATCATAGACATAAGTAAACAAGAATAGTAATGTAACATGACAAGAGTATAAAGATTTCAATACTACTGTTCTAACACATATATAACAGTTTTATAAAGATTAAAAGTAATCAAGAGATTGTATTCATAAATAAGAACATAAATCATAAGTTGATGATCTATATGTTTATGGAGATAACCATCCTTACCTTAGTTGAGTTGATGATGAATTGAGAATACCAAGAATTAGTCCAAAAGAATTGTTAAGACCCTAAACAAACATAAATGAAAGGTTAGAAAAGAAATCGGAAAAATCGGAGGTCGAACGGGTCAAAACGGAGCAAGGTTGCTGTCAACAACAAGTTTGGTCGATGGTCTTGGTCGATGGTATCGACCAAAAGGATTGACCAAAATTGTCTACGGGACAGAATAGTGGATTTTGGGGATTTTTGTCCGAAATGGGTCTTCCGGGGTTCGGATCAATCTGAAACTTGGAGGGATGATTAATAACAATGTAAGAACACTACCTAGCAAGTATTATCACAATCCAATGGTCCAAATGAAAACCCCCAAATTGAGGTCCTATGTTCTAAAGACAAGAATCCTAGCATTCATGAGAAATTGATGTAATTGAAAGGAAAGCTAGAGAATTAGTTGGGGAATAGGTTAGGAACATGATTACAATCATTTGCAAGCCAGAGATTAGACTAATCATACTCCACATCTCAGTTTAGTATAAGAAATCAAGTTGTTAAGCAAGGAATCATGGTAATGTATATGTAAGGATCAAGATGCAAGTGAGGCATAGCAAGAATGAAGGAAAAGCATGTATAAATGGGAAGAGACGTTCATGGCAAGGTGTTTGCAAGGTTGCAGCACCTTGGCCATGGTCTTATCAGTAAAAGAAGAAGGGAAGTGAGTAGAATAGAGAGCAAGAGAGAGAATCATACCTTAGAAGATGCTAGTTGGAGAAGAGAGACAAGGATTCTTGTAGAAGGTCATCACCCAAGCTAAGGAGGAGCCTAAGAGGAGCCTTCCCACGTTCTCAGGTGTTGAAATGAGTAAAATATCGTTCTAGGTTCGAGGTTTCTCTTAAATAGAGGAAGGAATATCCAAAAAGCATATTTTTCTCGATTCTGAGCAACTTTGGTTGATGGTCCTTGGTTGATGGCATCGACCAAAGAGCATCGACCAAAACAGTAACCAGGTTTCAGCAGAAAATCCAGAAATAGTTCAGCAACTTCAAATAGGGATTCGGAGGGCTATACAAGGTCAAATTGAGTGAGGTTTTCTCCTACAAGTCCATCAAGAAGTTTAGTTTCCAGAAATACCTTTGGATCAAGCATGTGAGGTCATTAGGTCCACCAACTAAGCTCACCTTCTTCGATGCGCAAGCAGGATTTGCCATACATAGTTCAGCAACTTCGGACAGGGATTTGGGGGGCTATATGGGGTCAAATTGAGTGGGGTTTTCTCCTAAAAGTCCATCAAGAAGTATAGTTTTGGGAAATATATTTGGATTGAGTACAGGAGTTCATTTTGTATTTCAAATAATTCACCCCTCTTCGGTGCGCAGATTCAAAACTAACACTGACAATGCTCTCAAGTGAAGGGCATCATCGTCAATGTCCACGGGCTTGGGTTCCGACACCAAATCATCAACCAAAAGGGTCCACAAGTATATTTTCCCCCACTTTGGGTCTTCGGACCTATAAACATAACAGGTCCCGGGCCGGGTCAAGGTTAGGATAAGGCCAGACATTACAGATCTACCCTAAGGGAAAGGTCTGACATGGCTTCCTATGGTTTTCAAAGATAATAATATTGAAATTAAAGTCCAAATTTTAAGGTCTAACATTGAACCAGTCTTTCTTTATCCCAAAATAAATAGGGTGCCCGGGCTCGGTTTGGGCTGGATGTTACACCAAGGCTCCATATAGAATGGCTCCCATTGAGTTGGTTGAGTTGCAAAAGCAGTTGAATGAACTCTTGGATAGAAGTTTCATTCGTCCTAGTGTTCCGCCTTGGGGAGCTCCTGTCTTGTTTGTTAAGAAGAAGGACGGTAGTATGAGTCTGTGCATTGATTACCGTGAGTTGAACAAGTTGACCATTAAGAATAGATACCCGTTGCCTCGAATTGATGATCTCTTTGATCAGTTGAAGGGTGCAGCAGTGTTCTCGAAGATTGATTTAAGGTCTGGATATCACCAGTTGAAAGTGAAGTCAAGTGATATTTTCAAGACGGCTTTTAGAACAAGGTATGGTCATTTTGAGTTCCGAGTTATGCCTTTCGGATTGACTAATGCTCCTGCTGTGTTCATGGATCTCATGAACCGAGTCTTTCACGATGTGCTCGATAAGTTTGTGATAGTCTTCATTGACGATATCCTGATTTATTCGAAGAGTGAAGAAGAGCATGCAAGGCATCTAGATTTCACTTTGCGAAGACTAAGAGAAAAGAAGCTTTACGCTAAGTTTAGCAAGTGTGATTTCTGGCTCAAGAGTGTGGTATTCCTCGGCCATGTGGTTTCTGCTGAAGGTATTCGTGTTGATCCCGAAAAGGTACAAGCAGTTACTGATTGGGAAAGACCGAAGACTGTAACGGAAATAAGAAGTTTTCTTGGTTTGGCAGGCTACTACATAAGGTTTATTGAGAATTTTTCTAGGTTGGCAGCTCCTATGACTAAGCTGACTAGAAAGGAAGAGAAGTTTGTTTGGTCTGACGCTTGTGAGAAGAATTTCCAAGAATTGAAGGTTAGATTGACAAGTGCTCTGGTTTTAACTATACCTGATAATTCCGGTGGTTTGACAGTCTACACTGATGCGTCTAAGATTGGTTTGGGTTGCGTTCTGATGCAACATGGTAAGGTCGTAGCCTATGCTTCCCGGAAATTGAAGGTTTATGAGCGGAATTACCCCACTCATGACTTAGAGCTTGCCGCTGTTGTCTTTGCTTTGAAGATTTGGAGACATTATCTCTATGGTGAGAAGATCGCTATTTTCACGGATCATAAAAGTTTGAAGTACTTCTTTACCCAAAAGGAGTTAAATATGAGACAAAGAAAATGGTTGGAATTGGTCTCTGATTATGACTGTGACATTCAGTATCACCTTGGTAAAGCGAATGTGGTTGCAGACGCTCTTAGCAGGAAAAGTCAGAAGAAAGTACTGGACTTAAATGCTCTGAGCCAACCCTTGATGTCTTCAATTTCGAATTTTGGTTTGGAAGTTGTCCCTGAAGGTTCGGAAGTTGTTTTGTCTGCTATGACGGCGAGATCCACCCTTAGAGACAAAATTGTTGCTCTGCAAGGTTTTGATCTGGATTTTAAGGAGAAGGTCAAGAAGATTTCTTTGAATCCTGATTCGGATCCTGACTTTGGTATATCTATGGATGGTGCCTTATTGTTTAGAGGAAGACTTTGTGTGCCTGCTGATGAAGGAATCAAGAAAGAAATTTTAAAGGAAGCACACTAGTCGATCTTCACGATACACCCTGGAAGCACTAAGATGTATAAAGACTTAAGAGAACATTTTTGGTGGATTGGTTTGAAGGCCGATGTTGATGATTTTGTTGCCAAGTGTGAGACTTGCCAGCGTGTGAAAGCTGTTCATCAACCTCCATCTAGATTACTTCAGCCTCTTCGTATCCCTAGTTGGAAGTGGGAAGACATCTCTATGGACTTTGTGACTAGCTTACCTCAGACAGGTAAAGGTAATGACACTGTGTGGGTGATTGTTGATAGGTTGACCAAATCAGCCCATTTCATTCCTATGAAGATCACTTATACTCTGGATAAGCTAGCTCGGCTTATGTGGATAATGTGGTTCGTCTACATGGTGTGCCAATGAGTATTGTGTCTGATCGTGATCCTAGATTCACCTCAAGGTTTTGGAACAGTTTGCAGAAAGCCTTGGGAACCCAATTGAACTTGAGTACAGCTCATCATCCACAGTCTGATGGACAATCTGAGCGGACGATTCAAACTTTGGAAGATATGCTTAGATCTTGTGTAGTGGATATGGGTGGAAATTGGGATGAACACTTAGCTTTGGTTGAGTTTGCCTATAACAATAGTTATCAAGCAACTATAGGCATGGCTCTGTTTAAGGCTTTGTACGGTAACACATGTAGGACACCCTTGTACTGGACTGAGACTGGAGAGAGAAAAGTCTTAGGTCCGAAGATGATTGAAGCTACTAGCGCAATGGTCGATATGATAAGAGAAAGGATTAAGTCTGCTCAGTCAAGACAGAAATCTTATGCTGATAAGAGAAGGACCGATTTGGAATTTCAAGTTGGGGAGAAAGTTTTCTTGAAGGTTTCACCTAAGAAGGGTGTGATGAGATTCAATGTTAAAGGAAAGCTTAGCCCTCGTTACATTGGACCTTTTGAGATTTTGGAAAAAGTTGGACCTGTTGCTTATCGATTGGCATTACCTCCGTCTATTGCTGCTGTGCACAATGTGTTTGATGTCTCGATGCTTCGGAAATACATTGAGAATCCGGATCATATTCTACAGCAAGCCCCCGAAGGACTTAGTGCTGATCTGACCTATGATGAAAAGCCAGCTGAAATTTTGGATAAGAAGGATAAGCAATTGCGGAATTGCACCATCCCTTTGGTAAAGATTCGTTGGAAGAACCATACCCCTGAAGAAGCTTCTTGGGAGAAGGAAGAAGATATGAAGGAGAAATTTCCTCAACTTTTTGGAAGTTTAGGTACGCTCTCAATTTCGAGGACGAAATTTCTTTTAAGGGGGGGAGAATGTGAAACCCAACCCTAACCTAACCCTGACCTTGACCTGGTAACCCGGTTGTTTTTAGGTCCGAAGACCCATAGTAAAGAAAGAAGCCAACTATGGGCCATCTCAGTAGAAGACATGGTGTTTGACTCTGAACCCATGGATGTTGTTGATGGAGTTCCATACTTGGATGTCTGTGTAGATTTGGAAAGGAAGCTGTAGTTGTCTGAAGATGAGATTAGTTGAAGGACTTGGAGTATTATCTGACTTGGTTTGGAGGTATTTCCTTACACTTGACATGTCACTTGATGTGTATGCAAAAGCCCATAAGGTTTAAAGCCCATTTGATCCTCCAAATCCCTGATTATTCCTTACTGTCTGCCTTGGTCGACTCCTTGGTCGAGTGGGCCACTCAACCAAGCACGCGACCAAAGGGGTGTGAAATCCGAGAATTTGTAATTTTAGGGTTTTTCACTTTTATTTAAACCCTACTTCGTATTTCTTTGTTACGGCTGCCTCCTAAACACTTTGTGAACATGAGAACACCTCTCCGAAACTCTCTCTGGTGATTTCGAAGACTCCTCTGCAGATCTGAAGCCTCTCATCGCTGTTCTTACAATTCAAGGTTAGTAATCGCTTCAACATTGCGAATTTCTTTTCTTCGATCTTGTTCTTGATTGAGATCAGGAAGTAGGTGCTGCATCCTTGCAACCATCCCTTCGTGATCTCCTTCGTTTCTTTGAGATCTATGATGTGAAATCCAGCCCAAACCTAGCCCGGGGTACCCTATTTGTTTTGGGATAAAGAAAGACTTGTTTAATGTTAGACCTTGAAGTTGGACCTTGATTTCATTGTTGTTATCCTTGAAAGCCTTAGGAGGCCATGTCCGGCTTTATCCTGACCCTGACCCGGCCCAGAATTTGTATTGTCTGTTGATCCAATGACCCGAAGTGGTGGGAAAAGTCCTTGTGTACCCTTTTGGTTGATGGAGTGGTATCAGAGCCCCAGGTTCAGTAAGACCTTAACCACGGAAGCGATGATGGAACATTTCGAGTTACCGATCAAAAGGGTAACTCAACTATTCTTAGAGCTGAATAATAGATAACCGATATTAGTAACTAAATAAATGAAGCTTAACTAATTATGGAATAAGACACAATAATGTAAGCAAAACAACTTGATCTCATTAATCACATAAGAAAACTTTTACAAGTCTAAAAGGAAGTACATCTGGGAAACATTAAAAGGAAAATTCCTAATGCTATCTATCTAGGTGATCTACTCCGATGATCTGTCTGATCCCTCCTCGATCTAAACTCATCCTCGAGCCGTGTAAACCTCTCACCTAAAGTGTGCATGTAATTCTCCATCCTAATCTGTCGAGCCTTGATCCTCTCGAGCATGGAATAAATCGAAGACTAATGAGAAGCCACACTTGGAGCCTCAGAAGTCTAGTGAGATGGACCTCCATCCTCAAATTATCGAGCTGGAATAGTTTCCTCCTCATCTTCCTGAACATTTTGATCCTGAGTCTCATCCTCATTATCCTCATCCTCATCATCATCTTCATCTTGAACGTGGACCTCAATTGGAGTCTGGACCGTTACCTCCTTACCATTGTATTACCTTTGGTTGTGGCGTAGGAATTGTACTTTGATCCTCATTCCTACCTCTCCTAACCCTTAAGTGTTTTCTTCGTGGTGGTTTGATGGGAATCTGAAGAGACAAGTTGAGATTTGCATTTCATGAGTAAAGGAAGTCGAGCAATGCAATATTTGGTGAAGAAGGGTGTTTTTGTAAAAAAAAAAAAAAATGATGCATTGTTTGGATTTTAATGACCTGTGCGGCTGATTTAAGTGTGGTTGACTTGTTGGAAGTGTGATGTTTATGGAAGACCTTTGAAACCCTTGAACCTTTCGAGAAGCCTAGAAGACTTCTCTTCAAGTTCGTTATTCGTAGCCTTTGTTCCTATCTTCGTTCGATTTGTCACCTATGCATCTCTTGCATTCTTAACATCAGCATTTGTTTTGAGTTCCTATCAACTATTTAAGAAGTCAGCCAAGAGTCCAGTGTTCTTTACCTATTAAATCTATTTTCATTGTACTTTCCGTCCCCTTGGTAAAGATTCGGTGGAACAATCACACCCTTGAAAAAGTTTCCTCATCTTATTGGAAGTCCAGGTATGCTTTCAATTTCGAGGACGAAATTATTTTAAGGGGGTGAGAATGTGAAATCCCGCCTAATCCTAACCTTGCTACTGTGCCAATTCCATACCTACCATATGCATTATTCGATTTATTCTCTGTCAACTGTCGTATGAGTTGCCTAGTTTTGTTTGGTAGAAGTTCACCCCGAAGCTGATCTTTTCTCCCCTCTATTTCTTCTTGTGCCTTTTATTTCCCTTAGATAGGAGGGTGATCTTAAGTAATTCCCATGATAGATCCTCCTATCCCTGCTATTCTAGAGTGGACCTCCATACACCCTATAACCTTGTGTTTTCCCCACATGATGATTTCGAAGGGAAATCAAGTGTGATCTTCATGATTTGTTATTCCTTCTAATTATTTCAAGACTTCAAGCTTTTCATCCCCTGTTCCTCAATCAAAGGTTAGTAATCTCTATTGTATTGTATTGATCTACTTTCACTATGTTTTACCCTTTGTGATTGAGATTTAGAAGAAGATGCTGCATCCTTGCAACCATCTCTTTACAATCTCTTTTCATTTTTTTGGGTTTTATGATCTTCATATTGATCTTTACCATGATCCTTATGAAATCTTCATAAAGCCATGATCTTACTTTACTCTTACTATGTTTTATTCTTTGTGATTGAGACTATGAAGAAGATGTTGCATCCTTGCAACCATCTCTTCTACAATCTCCTTTCATTCTTAGGGTTTTATGATCTTCATATTCGTCTTTGCCATGATCCTTGTGAAGTCTTCATGAAGCCATTATCATACTTTTGATTTGATTTCAAGGCATGTTAGATTTATCCCTTGTTTTCTTACAAAAGTTTTATTGTTAATTGTTTTGCGAAGATTTTGGGAGAAGAAAAGTCAAGATAAAAGCAATGTCCTCCATCTCCTTAGAATCCTAGTACTCTCCCAATTTCGAGGACGAAATTATTTTAAGGGGGTGAGAATGTGAAATCCAGACCAGACCTAGCCCGGGGTACCCTATTTGTTTTGGGATAAAAAAAGACTTGTTTAATGTTAGACCTTGAAGTTGGACCTTGATTTCATTGTTTTATCCTTGAAAGCCTTAGGAGGCCATGTCCGGCCTTATCCTTACCCTGACCCGGCCCGAAATTTGTATTGTCTGTTGATCCAATGACCCGAAGTGGTGGGAAAAGTCCTTGTGTACCCTTTTGGTTGATGGAGTGGTATCAGAGCCCCAGGTTCAGTAAGACCTTAACCACGGAAGCGATGATGGAACATTCCGAGTTACTGATCAAAAGGGTAACTCAACTATTCTTAGAGCTGAATAATAGATAACCGAGATTAGTAACTAAATAAATGAAGCTTAACTGATTATGGAATAAGACACAATAATGTAAGCAAAACAACTTGATCTCATTAATCACATAAGAAAATTTTTACAAGTCTGAAAGGAAGTACATCTGGGAAACATAAAAAGGAAAATTCCTAATGCTATCTATCTAGGTGATCTACTCCGACGATCTGTCTGATCCCTCCTCGATCTGAACTCATCCTCGAGCCGTGTAAACCTCTCACCTAAAGTGTGCATGTATGTCTCCATCCTCATCTGTCGAGCCTCGATCCTCTCGAGTATGGAATAAATCGAAGACTGATGAGAAGCCACACCTGGAGCCTCAGAAGTCTGGTGAGATGGACCTTCATCCTCGGAGAATCGTGGAGCGGGAATCTCCTCATGCCCCTGATCATCATCCTGAGCTGGAGCCCTATTCTCGCGTTTTTAACATCTGGGAACGTGGGAGAGCCTCCCAAGAACTCCTCCTTGGTAGTGGTGAAGCATCTTCTTCATCAATCATTGCCAACCACTCTTTCCTACTTTCTTGTTCCACTTTAAAGGTATGACTCTCTCTCTCCTAATCACTTTCTCACTCATCTTTCCTCTATTTCTCTGTTGGGACCATGGCCAAGGTGCTGCAACCTTGCATACACCTTGCCATGAACCTTCTAAACCCCATACAATGACGTTTTCACCGATATGACTATGATTGATTCACCTCATGATCATTAACTACACATTTCCATGATTTATTGCTTACGAACTTGCTTTATTTACCAAAACTCAGATGAAGCTTATGATTAACCTAATCTATACCTTGCATATGAGTTCAATGTTACTTCTAAATGATTCCCTACCTAATCCCCCATGTTTTCCCCTAATTTGCATTGAGATGTAGCCAATGCCATGACCTACAACTCTTAACCTTAATATGTCGATTTGGGGATTTCCAAATGGACCATTGGATTATGAAAGTTTCTTGATAATTAGTGTCCCCATGTTGTGCTTAGATTATCCTCCAAGTTTCGTGTCAATCCGAGACCCAGAAGACCAAATATGGGCAAGAATCCAAAAAGCCAGCTTGCTGTCCTGGAATTGATTTGGTTGATACTATCGACCAAATGTATCGACCAATAGAGTTGCTGTCAGCAACTTTTGCCTAGTTCTGATTCATTTGATCTCCAATTGTTCTGATTCCTTCTCTAACCTTTCATATATGCTTGTTTAGGACTTTAAGGCTATTTGGGCCACTTGCTTGTGATCTTGGACCATTCTCATCTCCGATTCAAGGTAAGGATAGTTATCGATACAATTACCTAAGATATGGAATCTTGACTTGGTATCCCTAACTTAGTAAATATAGTTTCTATTTCATATCCTTATCATGTTAGACTTGCTACATATGTCTTTCAACAGTAGCTTTGTGTCTACATTATGTTATTTCAATGTCTTATCATGTTTATCAATTTCAATATATGATGACTTATGTAAATGTCATAAATTGAATGTTTATTATGATGTTGTATCTTGTGAACTGATATGATGAACTTGGGCATGTGATTGCTTAAGTATAACTTGGGATTGAGGGGTACCCTTCTGGTGCTTCTCTCCTTGGACATCGGAGGGAATAGTATGGGATGTTCTCCGAAGGTGTCCACGACGCTTCCCGGGTTATTGAATGACATCATAGGACTGTCTGTGTATGGCTAGGATGCCCATCATATTAGACCGATTCGGAGGGCATTGAGCCGCACCCGTGGTGTGGTGGGTTGTGGGCGCCAAGACGGTTCCACTCGGGAGGACATAATTGCATTCGGTTCCCGAGGGCCTTTATTGGTAGGTTGCAATGGCTAGCTTGGGCTCACGGGCCTCGCCGGTGAAATGATCCGTGAGAGGGACGTGAGAGCTTTCCGTTTACCATTTGTGGATGACCAATAGGGTTGATGAGTCCGGTGGGTAATATTCGTGACTCTAGTGTGAAGGATACCGGAAAGGATCCCGAGAGGGGTGGAATGGACGTATCTGGAACTAACATGATATGATTAAGTAGATGACTTGCATTGGGCTAGGCTACCTTGACATGCGCCAATACTTAGACCAAATGGTGATGTGAGAGAGTGGTGACCGAAACCCCCAACCATGGATTTGTCCTAGAGGGATGCAGGACCCAATTTCCCCCGGTGATGAGTGACTGAGACTACCTAAAGAAGTATGGTGCTATGACTTAAAGCATGTCTACCATAGATGACCAGCATACTTAGAATAAAATCATATTGCATTATATGCTTCATATCATCTGCATCATGTTATGATTATCTTGTGGTTTATGTGTGGTGGAATAACTTCCTTGTTGAGTTCTTTTGAATTCATTCCTTTTCTGTTGCAATATTTTGTTAGGCTATTCTACAGGTGATTACTCTGATGACACCCTCCCGGAGGCGGACCCGGATACCTCATACTACTATCCGGAGACTAGCTACATTGAAGACTTCGGTGACTGATGAGCACATTTATGTGTGAAATCTTAAGGCATAAAGCATGCATTTTATACACTTAGAGTGGAGTTACCTTGGGTTTTATGTTGTTTTTGCAGATTTTAGGACTTTTCAAGATTTAAGCAAATATTTGGAGTTTTGGGCTTGAATCATGCTATTTTACACGTCAAGAATTCATTCAAATTCTCGAATGCGAAAATGGGCCTGATCTGGAGCATGATGGGCTAGAGATGTGTGATTATGGGCCAACTCCGAAATATTGAAGAGATAAAGAAGGCAAATCTGATCTACGGCTGAGATTTTAAATCAAATCTACAGAGATATTATTGAGAGAGTCCAAATGGAAAAGAGTCCTTGCATACCTCAATATCTTATTTCCTATCTTGGATTTAATTAAAGAAAGAAAAAGAGGAAAAATAATTATATTCAGAAAGAAAAAGGGGAAAAATCCCGTTTTTGAATGCCCCTGTCCAGTTTCGATCAAACCCTTCATCGAACGGTCATCCGATGTCCGATCGTGCTGATTTTTGGAGGAGAGCTTCACGACTACTTAAATCCCAAATCCAACGGTGGAATTATGCATCTGATCTCTCTAAGTCGGTGTGATTACTACATCAAAACCCTAATTGGCTGAGTCAGATAGAAACCTTGAGTTTTATTCAAATTCAGCCGTGCTTCATATCTCATGTAAACTCTATAAAAGGAGATCATATTCCATCAAAGGAGAACATGTTCTAGAGCTCAGTAATAGCATTCTTTCTTCTCTCTTCAGTTTATATAGGCTTTCTCTAGTTTTCTTTGCTTGCAGTTGTGAGATTTTAAATTTCTAGATTCAATGTTTAGATTTAATTTTTATGTAATGCAATTCAAGTTCAAGTTTCAAGTTCAAGTTTCAAGTTTTTAGATTCGTTTTTCTTTGGGTCTAGCAATTGCAGATTTAGATCATTCTAGATCTAGATCTGGTTGTTAGGGTTGGTTGAGATTCGAATCATTTGTTCAATTCGCAAGTAAGTATTTTTTTTTATTAATCTTCTCTCCTCCCTCCATTCCAGCTTCTATCTACCCCTCCATATTCTTAATTTAGGATTTACTTTCAGCATTATTTATTGTTCTCCCTTCCCTTGGATCCTTGATCAGAGATGCCTACAGTCGTGCCTCTCTTTGGTTAAGGCTTCCTTTTCCTTTAATTGCTTTGTTTATTGCTTTGTTATTTACTTTCTGTCTATTCATTCATCATCTCGGACCACATAACCGGAGCAAGCCTACAGTAGTGCCTCTGCTTCTGGTGACGGGTGGTGTTGCATCTGCATTTTAGCTATTTCCTTTTCTTTTTATTGCTTGGTTTATTGCTTTGTTATTTACTTTCTTGTATTTACTTTCTGCCTATTCATTCATTATCTCGGACCACATAACCGGAGCAAGCCTACAGTCGTGCCTCTGCTTCTGGTGACGGGAGGTGTTGCATCAGCATTTTTGCTATTTCCTTTTCCTTTTATTGCTTTGTTTATTGCTTTGTTATTGTTCGCATTTTTTTCCTGTCTTTTATTTATGCATTGATTGTGTTTAATATATTTTTCGTTTCAATTCGATTGCATTAGACATATAGATTAGGATCGTTTAGTTTAGTTAATTAGTTAACATAAAATTGAATCATTCCACTATCGCATTACTATTAAGAAGTTCAATTCTAAGTAGCATATCTCCTTGAGATCGACCCGTTAGCTACACGATACCGTGGGCTTGCGGTTACTTTTAAATTTCACAGACAAGTTTTTGGCGCCGTTGCCGGGGAGGTATTAGTCCACTTTGTTTTTCTAATTCTTAGGTAAATCGAAGTGATTTAAAAATAAAAATAAATAAAATTCAAAGATATTACTCTTAACTTGAGTGTAAACAAAAACGTATAGTAGTCCCCACTCTGCTGCAGAATCCCCAAGATTCGATTGTAGGTTGCTCCGAAGACTATATGGATTCCTTTGCTGTCAAACTTATAAGCGCTCAGCTATACGACAACCTTACAGCTTTGGAATCATTGTTTCAATCTTTGTGGTGGGAAATTCATTACTTTCCCTTCGTTTTTGTTATTTTCTTTTCTTTTATTCTTTAGTACTTTATTTATTTTTTTATTTAAAAAAAAAATCTCATTCTTTCGTAAGAGCCATTAATTGCATTAAGTGGTTAGTGCATGTTTGTCTGGACTCGTGATTCTACAAATAGAATTGTCCGAGTGTCTACCTTGACCATGGAAGGTCTACCTCCACCACCTCCACCTAAGAGTCTTAGGGATAGATTTTATCCTACCCGATCTACACAACCTTCCTGTATATGTTTACCTGAAGTGAGGGGTACTAATTTTGAGCTCAAATCTCATTATCTATCTATGTTACCCCAATTTCATGGGCTACCTGATCAAGATGCATATTTGTTCCTTAGGGAGTTTGAGGAGGTTTGTGTCCTTATGAAGGTACAACAACTTACTGATGATGCCGTAAGACTACGGTTTATTACCTTTGCATTAAAGGACCAAGCCAAAAAGTGGCTTTATAGCTTACCTAGGGATAGCATTATCACATGGGAACAATTTACTGTTCTATTCTTGAAGAAATTCTTTCCTTTCTCTAAGACGAACAAAATAAGAAATGATATTCTTCAATTTCGTCAGAAACCCAATGAGTCCTTTGCTAAGGTAATGGAGAGGTTTCAAAGCCTTCTCCAAGAATGCCCTCACCATGGTATATAATTATGGCATTTATGCCAAATAATTTATGAGGGTATCGATTACCAAACAAAGCAACTTTTGGAATCAATGTGCCCCACAGGATTTACATCATTCACTGATGATTCCAAAGCTTGGAATTTTCTTTTAGACCTAGCAGATAGAACTAGAGAATGGGAGTCAACCCAAGAGTCTGAAAGGACTAGTAGGGGATATTTTGTTGATAGCCAAGTTCATAAGGAAGTACAAATAGATAACATTTTGAAAAAGTTAGAGACTTTGGTAATTAAAGCTGCACCACCAAGTCAAGCACATTTTATTGACAAATCTATTGCTATGTGTGCATGGTGTTAGTCTCCTACACATGTAATTGATGAATGCCCTAGCTATTCTGGAGGCCAACATGAAAATGTCAGTGCAATGTTTCCAAACCCGTACAGTAACACGTACAATCCTGGGTGGAAGAATCATCCTAACTTTTCATGGTCTCAAGGGAAAAACCAAAATGGATTAAGCAATTATTCCACACAAAATCACTTTGGTGCCCCTCAAAAGAAAAATGCCCAATTTTCTTATAATCCAAATATCCAATTCCCTCAAGCCCCAAATTTCCAGAATGCCAATTTAACTAGACCTATCAATCCACCTATTATGCCTTATATGCCTCACATTGCACAAAATCAATCATCACCAGGTTTCAACAGAGGTAACAATCCAGAGTTTTCTCGTCTCTCTTCCTTAGAGAAGAATATGGAAGTACTTTCCAGTACCTTCATGACTTCTATGCATAATATGGAAAAACAAATTTCCACTCTTGCAAGTGCTTTGTCTGAGCGAGAAAAAGGTAAAATGCCTAGCCAACCTGAGTTAAATCCTAGGATTCAGATTCATCAAAGACCACCAAATCAAGTCAACCAAGTTGAATCCTCCCATTCTTCTTTAGCTTCAATTAATTATGTGTCTGCATTGAGAAGTGGGAAAGGGTAACAGGTGAGTCACATATTAATAAAAAGAGCGAGATTAGTGACCACTGTGATGAGGAGAATGTTCAAGTATCTCCTAATGAGGGTTTGTCTGAGAAACCCATAGAAGTTGAGGATGAGCCAGTTGCTTTAGCAGTACCTAAGTTTGGAGAACCACTATCAGAAACTATGAGAAAAGAGCAAATTTCAAATGAGAGTTCTTATGTTCCTAAGGCTCCTTATCTTAGTCGTCTAATGAATAAGAAGAAGACTGCAACTATGGAGAAAATTTTTAATGTCTTCAAAAATGTAGAAGTGAATATCCCTCTTTTGGATGTCATATCTCAGATCCCCGCCTATGCAAAAGTGTTGAAAGATTTATGCACTCATAAAAGAATCACTAGCATTCCCAAAAAGGTGTTCTTGGCAGGTAACATTAGTTCCATAATTACTCAACCTGTAGCAGCCAAGTATAAGGATCCAGGGAGCCCCACCATAGCTTGTGTCATAGGCAATACACACATTGAACATGCTTTACTTGATCTTGGTGCAAGTGTAAATCTGTTGCCTTACCATGTTTATAAGCAACTAGGATTGGGAGAATTGAAAGCAACTAGAACTACTCTTCAGTTGGCAGATAGGCCAGTTAAGATTCCTAAGGGATGGTTGAAGATGTTTTACTGAAAGTGGGAAAATTTATTTTTCCAGTTGATTTCATTGTGCTAGATACTAAACCTTTTTCAATCAAGGATGAAATCCCAATAATTTTAGGAAGACCATTTTTGGCTACTAGTAGTGCATTAATCAATTGTCGAAATGGCCTCTTACGATTATCTTTTGGAAATCAAACTGGAGACTTTAATAAGTTCAGGATAGGGAAACAATCACAAATAGAAGAACAGATCAATATGCTTGAGGAATCTTTTGATTTTCCTAATGATGTGATTACCAACTTTGAGATTGATTTTGATTCTAAATTTCAAGAATGTATGGATATGTTGAATGATGATAGTGAAACTTTCTTTTCCGAAGTCTTAAATTTTCACACACCTTTGGAGCCTATTAATCCTCTATCCATCTTCATCTCCATTCCCAAGCCCTCAATAATTGAACCCTCCAAGCTAGAATTGAAAGAGTTGCCTTCTAATTTAAAGTATGCTTTCCTAAGACAAGATAATCATCTTCCTGTTATTGTTGTCTCTGATTTAACTTCTGACAAAGCAGAAGAGTTGATCACACTGTTGAATGATAATAGAGAAGCATTGGGTTGGTTTGTCACTCATATCAAAGGTCTAAGCTCTTCCATTGAACAACATCATATTCATCTTATGAAAGATGCAAAACCTTCTAGAGAACCTCAACGTATGATGAGAATTTTTTTTAACATTGTGAATGTTTTTCTTGAGATCTTTAGAGATGATTTTTCGATTTACGATTTTTCTTATTTGGAGTGCCTTCCCCATCATACATTGATATTGAAGATACGACTAAAGCTTCCCATGATAAGCACATCTTGACTGAAAGGTATACCCCTCATTTGTCTTCTTTGTTTAGCATACATCCATTGAGGACATTGCATTACTTAAGTGTGGGGGGGGGGGTATAGCTGCGTTGTAGATTTTAACTTTGACTTTTGGTTATTATACATATTCTTTCAATTGCTATGATGTGTGAAATGAGAGTGATTTTGGTACCCATCATGAACACATAAAAACCCTGTTGAGAGGAAGGTAACTTGTCTATATGTTGAGATGAGACTTTCCTTAGAAAAATAAAAGGCCCTTAACTTAAGGCGTCGAACCATCTATGAGTTTTGTGGGTCCTTGTTTCTTTGGCTAGAAGTTGAATTCCTTAGAACTAGACAGGGCACTCCGACTCAGGAATCGAGGTGACTTGATCGAAACTCTTAGGAAGGAGATTATTGAAAAGAACTCTCGCATCACTGTCTATGTGGGCATATGCAAAGCAAAGCTACAAAGTAACTTGGGTTTCTGGTGTCTGCTCCACCATGTCATTCAAGCCAACCGTAGTGGAGTAATGTAGAGTTCACTACTCAAAAGAAAAAAAAGAGAAATAAATACAAGTGTTATCAATGCCTTGGTAAAATTGTTTGGTCAAAAATACTTCAAAACCTTAGTCCTTGGTCCCCTTACTTTATGAGTGGTTTTGCTTAAAGGAGAGGTGTACTTGAAAGATATAAGGTGAGTCCTTGATTGAGATATATGCTAAGTCTCAAGAATCAATATGGGGTAATAAAGTTCAAGTGTGGGGGATCTTAAATCAATGGTGAGAAAAATTGTCATAGCTATTGATCTTGTATGAGTACTTACCAATTGTTAGAGTTGGAATTTGCAATGTTTTATTTTGAGCTAAAAATTGGAATTTTGGATGTACATTCACTGCAAACATCCACGAGACAAAACTGGTCCTCTAGGGTTAAGTGTGGGGGAATCTGATAAGCACATTTATGTGTGAAATCTTAGGGCATAAAGCATGCATTTTATACACTTAGAGTGGAGTTACCTTGGGGTTTATGTTGTTTTTGCAAATTTTAGGACTTTTCAAGATTTAAGCAAATATTTGGAGTTTTAGGCTTGAATCATGCTATTTTACACGTCAAGAAGTTCATTCAAATTCTCAAATGCGAAAATGGGCCTGATCTGGAGCATGATGGGCTAGAGATGTGTGATTATGGGCCAACTCCGAAATATTGAAGAGATAAAGAAGGCAAATCTGATCTACGGCTGAGATTTTAAATCAAATCTACAGAGATATTATTGAGAGAGTCCAAATGGAAAAGAGTCCTTGCATACCTCAATATCTTATTTCCTATCTTGGATTTAATTAAAGAAAGAAAAAGAGGAAAAAGAATTATATTCAGAAAGAAAAAGAGGAAAAATCCCGTTTTTGAATGCCCCTGTCCAGTTTCGATCAAACCCTTCATCGAACGGTCATCCGATGTCCGATCATGCTGATTTTTTGAGGAGCGCTTCACAACTACTTAAACCTCAAATCCAACGGTGGAATTATGCATCTGATCTCTCTAAGTTGGCGCGATTACTACGTCAAAACCCTAATTGGCTGAGTCAGATAGAAACCCTGAGTTTTATTCAAATTCAGCCATGCTTCATATCTCATGTAAACTCTATAAAAGGAGAACATATTCCATCAAAGGAGAACATGTTCTAGAGCTAAGTAGTAGCATTCTTTCTTCTCTCTTCAGTTTATTTAGGCTTTCTCTAGTTTTCTTTGCTTGCAGTTGTGAGATTTTAAATTTCTAGATTCAATGTTTAGATTTAATTTTTATGTAATGCAATTCAAGTTCAAGTTTCAAGTTTCAAGTTTCAAGTTTTTAGATTCGTTTTTCTCTGGGTCTAGCAATTGCAGATTTAGATCATTCTAGATATAGATCTGGTTGTTAGGGTTGGTTGAGATTCGAATCATTTGTTCAATTCCCAAGTAAGTAATTTTTTTTTATTAATCTTCTCTCCTCCCTCCATTCCCGCTTCTATCTACCCCTCCATATTCTTAATTTAGGATTTACTTTCAGCATTATTTATTGTTCTCCCTTCCCCTGGATCCTTGATCAGAGATGCCTACAGTCGTGCCTCTCTTTGGTTAAGGCTTCCTTTTCCTTTAATTGCTTTGTTTATTGCTTTGTTATTTACTTTCTGTCTATTCATTCATCATCTCGGACCACATAACCGGAGCAAGCCTACAGTCGTGCCTCTGCTTCGGTTGACGGGTGGTGTTGCATCTGCATTTTAGCTATTTCCTTTTCTTTTTATTGCTTGGTTTATTGCTTTGTTATTTACTTTCTGTTATTTACTTTCTGCCTATTCATTCATTATCTCGGACCACATAACCGGAGCAAGCCTACAGTCGTGCCTTTGCTTCTGGTGACGGGTGGTGTTGCATCTGCATTTTTGCTATTTCCTTTTCCTTTTATTGCTTTGTTTATTGCTTTGTTATTGTTCGCATTTTTTTCCTGTCTTTTATTTATGCATTGATTGTGTTTAATATATTTTTCGTTTCAATTCGATTGCATTAGATATATAGATTAGGATCGTTTAGTTTAGTTAATTAGTTAACAAAAAATTTAATTATTCCACTCTCGCATTACTATTAAGAAGTTCAATTCTAAGTGGTATATCTCCCTGAGATTGACCCGTTAGCTACACGATACCGTGCGCTTGTGGTTACTTTTAAATTTCACAGACAGTGACCATACCGAAGAAGATCACCTTGCGTACCAGGGTTAGCCCTGGAGTTGTATGGGAGCAGTCATGTTGGATCTCCATGGTCCTCACCTTTGAGGAGAACATATCCATTGTGGAGGAGACTTATGAGTAGTTACCCCTTCTTTTTGTGACAATTAAACTTAGAAGAATTGTAATAACTTTAACTTACATTCATAACTTGAGACTTGTACTTAACTAAATTTTGACCTTACTTCCGCTTGGTGAAGGAGTGGATTCCGCCCACTGTCTTCTTATTTATTTGAGTTGATATTTATTTCCGCACTCTGATTATCCTTGATATCTTATTCCTGAATTCTATTTTATTGATTGTAGCTTAATATTGATTGTTCATGATTGTGTTATTGTCGATGTGGCTGATGTGGTCTCTGAACTATGGATCTTCGGGGCTGTGGATCACATCCCGGGTATGCCAGATAGGGTACCGGCTGGGTGGATGTGACATATGATCATCATCATGATCTCAACCCTGGTCGTATATTTTTCTGGAAACCCTAACCCTTGCTTGATTTCTGGAAAACCTTGGTGACCTCCCATGCGAGGGAAACCTCATGGGTAATGTTTCTATTAACCTAAACTATAATTTCTATGATTTTCTTATTATAATTGGCAAATCATTAATTCCCTTTCTTCCTGTGATCATAACCTTTTCCTGCGAGCCATAATGGTTGAAACCCTAGTTTCTTGGGTCAAATCAAGAACCCATATTTTTACCATGACTTGATGATTTTATCTTCCCATATGATTCTAATACATCCTAGGAAGTTCCCCTTCGAATTTCGGATCAATCCGACTTCAAACGAGGAAGTTATGGCCAAAGCAGTCTGTACAATTCCGTACTGACTTGCTTGGTCGACTGGGCTGATCTACCAAGCACTCAACCAAAGGAGTCAGTAGCTTCATTTTTCGCCCGATTTGATTCGTTTGCCCTCTGATCTTTTAGGCATCTTTCCTAATGTTGTATCTATGGTTATTAGGAGTTTATTTGCTAAGTTTGGAGTTGCTCACTTTGATTTTTGGATCATCTTCTTCGATAATCAAGGTAAGGACAGTTATTTCCTTAACTACATAGATTGCTTGTTCTCTGGTTTCTACCTTATGAGACTATGAGATTACTTACTGTTATTGTAATTTAATTCTGATCTCTTATTGTGAGAACAGTAGCACTTGTTTATATTATCTTTTCATTATTCATGTTATATGAATTACTTATTATTACCTAATCTGATTTTGCTTTTACATTCTCTTGTATATGATGAACTGTTGGTTGTATATGTCATGACTGATCTGACAATGTGTTTGCTTAAGTTTGGTTTGGGATTGGGAAGTGTCCTTTTGACTTCTGTCCTTGGACATCGGAGGGAATAGTATGGAATGTTCTCCGAAGATGCCCATCGACGCTTTCCCGAATCATTGGTTGTCATACCTAGGGATGTCTAGCAGTGTTTTGCTAGGATATACCCCTGTTATATCAGACCCGAAATGGAAGAGTATTGAGACCGAACGACCCGTGGTAGCAATGTGATTCACGGGCGCTCAAGACCAGTAACCAACCCGTGAGAGGACGGGAATCATATTGTGGGGGCCATTTATTGGAGGGTTGCATATGGCTAGACTTGGGCTCATGGGCACTCAAGACTGGTAACCAACCCGTGAGAGGACATGAGAGCTTCCCATTTACCATATGTGGATAACCAATAGGGTTGATGAGTCCGTATTCCAAGTTGGTCGGTGCCATAGATACACTGACTCTAGTACAAAGGATACCGGAAAGGATCGTCAGAGATGAGGAATGGACGTATCTGAAACTGAGATGATATAACTGACTAGATGACTTGCATTGGGCTAGGCTTTTCCCTGACATGCACCGGTACTTATGCCAAATGGTTGTGAGAGAGTGTGTTGACTAAATCCCATACCATGGTTTAATGAGGACTTTACCCAATTACTCGGTAGACCCAAGATGCCAGGATGGCTGAGGGGGAGTGATTGACCTACCCAAAGAAGTACGGTGCTATGACTTAAAGCATGTCTACCATAGAGACCAGCATACATAGAGTTTAGATGCATTCATACTTTATCTATTTCATATTGCATTGCATCATGTTATGTTTTATCACATGTTATCTATGATGTTATGGATTAACTTGCCTTACTGAGTTTCTTCAAAACTCATTCCTTTTTGTATATTTTCTTGTTAGATTATCTTGTAGGTACAGATTATTATGACGAGTAGTACAGTGAAGCGCAAGCCGATGAAGCGTATTACACGCAAGGTACTGGCGACAATCAAGATTACTCTGATGATCCCCTGGCGGATCAAGCTGCGTGCTACTTTTGAAAACAGCATAGAGTTAGAAAGGATTCATTGGGTTGATGAAGTCCACACTTATGAAGACGTTATAGACTAGAAGACTCTTGTTCCTAGTTTATTTTTTAGTACATTTGTTTGAGTTGTTATTTCCTTTTCAATTTTCATACTATATTCCGCTATGTTTGTAGAGTGAGTTTCTGCCTCACTTTACTTCTTTTGATATCTTCAGATATCTGGTATCATTTTCCGCACTCTAATTATATTATTTTTTCATTTCTTGAGTTAAACCTTTTGTTTATAATATTTAAACCTTATTTATTTCCTGTTTATGATTATGTTATTGTATATGTGGGAGGATGATTTCCTCAATACTTGATCTTCGGGGCTGTGGATCACATCCCGGGTATGCCAGTTAGGGTACCGGCTGGGGGGATGTGACACTTCTTAACTGATCGAAAAGATCATCAATCCGAGGCAGCGGATACCTATTCTTGATGGTCAATTTGTTCAACTCACGGCAATCAATGGACATACGCATACTACCATCTTTCTTCTTAACAAACAAAACCGGAGCTCCCCAAGGCGATACACTAGGCTGTATATAACCTTTATCTGAGAGTTCATTCAGCTGGTCTTGTAGTTCTTTCAACTCGGTAGGCGCCATTCTATATGGAGCTTTAGATACCGGAGCGGCTCCAAGAATTAATTCAATCGAAAATTCCAATTCTCTATCCGGAGGTAATCCTGATAAATCATCCGGAAAGACATCCTTAAAATTACAAACAACATCAACTTCTTCAAGCTTCTTCTTCACTTCCTTGACTTCACTTTCAGCTGTAGCACTTCCCACTAGTGCACAAACTTGCAACAAAGTAGTCAGAGTCTTCTTGCTAACTCTTCCTTTATCACCTTGAAACTCAAAGGCTGAATTACTACTAATCTGAAATTGAATTTTCCTTGAAGAACAAACAATTACAGCCATATGGACTGTCAACCAATCAATTCCAAGAATAACATCAAAGTCTTTCATGTCAAGAATCACTAAATCGGCTTTCAATTTCTTCTCGCAAATCAAATTGGGATAATCTTCTATCACCTTATCTAGTTTCAAAACTGATCTAATAGGAGTACTAATCATTAAACAACTAGACAAATTCTTAGGTAACAAGTCAGCCTTCCTAACGAATGCAGACAAAATGAACGAATGAGATGCACCCGTATCAAACAATACAAATGCAGGAATAGAAGCAATTAACAAAGTACCTGTCACAACTTCATGACTTGCATCTTGTTCAGTACCAAATATACTAAACACTTTTCCAGGCACAGGGGCAGGTACACTCTTTGCTACAGGAACATAGGGCTGATTAGGCTTCTTGGGACAAGTACGAGCAAAATGACCGGGGTGCTTACAAACAAAACAAACTGGCTGCCCAACTGAAGGTGCTACCATTGGAGGCTTCTGACCCATAGGTCTAGGGTTCACACTCACTGGCATAGCATTTGGAACATTTACAATTGGTCTGTTCCCACTGAATTGATGCTGTTGTCCGGCTGGTGCAAAACTAGAATTTTGGCCTACACTTCTAGGCTGAAAATTAGAAGTAGGATACGGTGTAGGTCTAGTGAACCTTCTCTCCGTACAGTCAACCAAACCAATGTTCTTTGGCTGCCACGTCCTTTGCACACGCGCACTTTCCTTCTCAGTTTCTTCAATCTTCTTCAAAACTTGAACTACTTGAGCGTAGCTCTCAATCGAAATCACAGTAAGATAAGCCTTGATTGCAAGATGCAATCCCTTGAAAAAATTCTTTGCCTTGGCACGATCAGGTCTCACAGAATCCGGGGCAAAGTAAAATAGTTCTTCAAGCTTCTGTTGGTATTCCAACACAAACAAAGGTCCTTGCGTAAGGGCCATGAACTCAGCTTCCTTAGCATCAGTCACACGCTTCAGGAAATAGTTCTTACAAAAAGCATCCTTGAAAATTTCCCAAGTTAATCCACCAACATGCAAGGTTTCCAAGATAGGACGAGTGGAGGTCCACCAAGCATCGGCTTCTTGCTGAAGCTTCTGTTCGGCAAACAAGATCTTCTGTGCTTCAGAGCACTGCAGATGACGGAATGCTTTCTCTAATTCCCTCATCCACTTGTTAGGGAATAAAGTGTCCTTAATAACAACAGTGAAAGAAGGCACTTGCATCTTCAGAAAACTTTCCATCAGACTAGTATGAGGAGTTCCAGCTAGCCTTTCCGCATTAGGGGCTGTGGCATGAGGAGTTCCATTCACACCAGTATGAGTCTCATTATGTAGTGTCATGAAACCCGTCATCAACTAGTTGAACTGATTCGACTGCTGCTGCATGATGTTGCCCATGATATTGGCAATATCACGAAAACTATTCACTTCCAGAGCATTAGGTATACCGGTCGTATTATCACCATTCACATTAGTGTGCTGACCAGTGCTACCATTAGGAGTATCTTCATGAAACACTTCTTCCTCATTTCCAGTACTATTAGAACCAATATTGCGATTCCATAGTAAAACCATTCTGCAAAAATCGTAACAAGTCAAAAACACCGAAATTCCAATATACCATCAATAATCACTTAACCTTAGTCTTAGCATATCCAAATAAGGCTAAAAATCATCACTTTAATCATCAAATAGTCATTCATGAATCATATATCAAAATCCCCAAAATTATCCGAAGTTCCAAAAATTTACTCTTTGGGTCGAGTGGCTGGGTCGAGTGATCCAGTCGACCCACACAAACAGTGCGTGAAAAACACCTTAAAAATCACATTGTTCATTTCATACTCATTCCAAAACACCAAGCTTCATGGGAGAGCTCTAGGGCAAGGTTCTATAAGGTCTTCAAGAGTCATTGTAGGCCATCTAACATCAACAACAAGTCTCCAACATTCTTGCAACATCATCTAAGGTAAATTTCTTCTTTTCCTTGCTTCACAACTTAAAAAACTGATATGCATTCATCCGAAAATCAAGATTTACTTGTTATAATTTCTAGGAATCATGTCTAGGAACATATAGGAACATGTTCTAGGTGATCTTAACACAATGCCAAGTCTTTACAACGCTTGCTATCGATTTCATGATCTCTTGTTAACGATTTCTCAACCGAAAACCCTCTTTTAAAAATCTTCTCTCATTTTCAAATCACAAAGAATTTCGACTTCAAATAAATTCCTACATACTTGCAATGATATGATGCACATGTGTATGTAAATTGATTGAGCCAAATCCAAACTTCACAAAAAATCGCATTTTGACCTAAATTGAGAATTTTCCCCCTTTCTATGCTTGCTGAATTTTGTCCTTTAAATCACCAAATTTAAATGTTTTTCTCCAATAAAACATGCTAACACACCATTCTAAGTATTGTGCACATGCTAGTATGCTCAATCTGAAATTTCGCCAAAATAAAAAATTTTGAAAAATTACGAAAATACCCTTCATGCTGAATTTTGTAATTATACTAATGTCAAGTCACTTTTTTTTTTTCTTCTTCTTTACAGTTGTACAGACATCATGCCTCTTCGCGGATGACATATGGGTGGGAGGAGAGGCGAGGCAGAGGCAGAGGTAGAGGCAAAGGTCAGGTTCCACTTTTGGAGTCACAAGATGTAGTCATTCGCAGAGACCTATTTAGTACACCCCAAGCGGAGTACTTGTATGAGGCCTTCTTCGAGTGGTGCCGTATTGAGTATGGCCAAGTACTCAGACTACGACAGCTTAGCACTTTCCGGATCCGTCAGAGATTCGATACGATGGAGTGGACACATCTTTTTACTGAGGATCTTCCAGTCTATCTGGAATTAGTGAGGTTGTTCTTCAGCAACCTTACAACAGCGAGGAGGGTCGGAGGTGAGGTCCATTCGAGTTGATCCTAGAGAGTCGAGTTCGAGAGACACGGATTCAATTTTCTACTAGCACACTGGTAGAGATCTTTCGGGTACCACACTACCCTCTTGAGTGTGTATGGATACCGACTGGGGCAGAGATAGATGCTTATCTACTACCACACGAGCTGCATGAGATTTGCATCACACTTTGGAGAGATGATGAGTGCTATACACCACGAACTAGTGCACAGATGACAGATTCGGCTAGAATCATCGGTCGCATTGTGGGTCGCAACATCATCCCGAAGGCGGGGCATCATGAGAGAGTATCAGTGATGGATGCTCTACTAATTTACCGCATATACCGGGGTTTCGAGATTGATCTTTCCTTCATCATCCAGAATATCATGCTAGAGGTTGTGACATCACCAGGCATACGAAACCTTTGCTTCAGACGTCTACTCACACTTATCTTCCGGCATTTCGGAGTGAGGCTGGAGCATACATTGATGCAGACACGATTGCTGGGCTATGATAGCGGGATGAGGACTATTCATCAGATGCACATTACTCAGACTGAGAGGTCAGATGATGAGGATGGTCTTGAGATAGATGAGGAAGATGATGAGTCGGATGGTGGTGACTACGATGCTGGTCCAGATATAGATGACCAGGCAGGAGATGACATTGAGATGCGTGAGGCAGATCAGGGTCATCAGGAGATCCCCACATCATCACATTTTGAGATCGGAGGTCCTTCACTAACAGTTCTAAAGACTGCGGAGCTGTGTGCACAGATGCGCTCTATGACTTCCATCCTAGAGAGGATAAAGTCGAGGCAGGAGAGGATGGAGTCACAGTTGACTCAGGTTGTAGAGGATGTTAGAGTACTGAGAGAGTAGAGACAGCAGTCTAGATAGATTGTACTAGGATTTCCTTTTTATGTTTCTCAATGTAACTTGTTGTAGAACTTTCCCAGAATTAATGAAGTTCACTTTTGTTTCACCGTCTTATTTTGTATTATGCATTTTCTTTTGTTGCATTATGTGATGTTTGTTAAATCAGACTTATTGTGTATTATTCAGAGTATATTATTCTTCACTTTTAAGTTTCTAATTCAAGTGCTCTATTATTCACTTCAAAGAATACTTGAGTCACTTTTGGATTTATGACTCAGGAATGTTCTATCATTGTTTCTGTGGTTAGGATTTTACTTGGAACTGTGGGCTCTGATACCACTCTATCACATCCACCCAGCCGGTATCCTATCTGGCATACCCGAGTGTGTGATCCACAGTCCACAAGATTCAGTATTGAGTAAATCAACCTCCCACATTCACAATAATATAATCAAGAACAAGACTAAATCAAGGTTAACAATATTATTCAAATGAATCAAAGTAAAGTAACGAGATAATCATCAGAGTGCGGAAATAATACCAATAGATATATAAAATCAAATGTAGAGTGAGGCGGAATCTCACTCCATGAGTATAGCGGAATGTAGATCGAAAGTCAAAGGAAATCACAACTGGTTCTAAAGACAAAAAAGAAAGATATAATCTAACTAAGCTAGAGTCTATTTTACTTTATAAAGAATGTCTTTATAAACATAGACTTCATCAATCACGCTCAAATGCTCCCACTCCACAGTAGGGCTAATCTTGGTAACAAGTGAGACCACTCGAGGAATCCTCAACGTAATCTTCATAGTTGCCAACACCTTGCGTATGGTATACTTCTTCATCTTGCGCTTCTTCATATTGCGCTTCATAGTCATCAAGGCCTGCAAAATAATCTAACAAAAGATGTTGTACAAAAGGAGTGAGTTTCAAAAGAAACTCAGCAAGGCAAATTATTCCATAATAGCATAAATAACATGATAACATAAGCAAAGCATAATGTGATATGATATAAGACAGACAATGCATGTATGAATCTAACTCTATGTATACTGGTCTCTATAGGCAGACATGCTTTAAGTCATAGCACCATACTTCTTTAGGAAGGTCAATCACTCCCCCTCAGCCATCTTGGCATCTTGGGTCTACCGGTGGTAGTTGGGTCCTGCATCCCTCATGGACATTCCTTGGTAAAGGGTTTAGGTCACCTCTCTCTCACATCACCATTGGTCTAAGTATTGGCGCATGTCTGCCTAGCCCAATGCAAGTCTTCTACTTAGTTACATCAACTCAGATCCAGATAGGTCTATTCCTCCCCTCTCGGGATCCTTTCCAGTATCCTTTATAGTAGAGTCAGCGTATCTGACTCTCTCAAATACGGACTCATCAACCCTATAGGTCATCCATATATAGGAAAACGGGAAGCTCTCATGTCCTCTCACGGTTTGGTTACCGGTCTTGAACGCCCATGAGCCCAAGTCTATCCATATGCAACTCTACCCATAAATGGCCCCCACAATGTGATTCATGTCCCCTCACGGGTTGGTTACCGATCTTGAGCGCCCATAAATCCCCATTGCTACCACGGGTCGTTCGGTCTCAATACCCTTCCGAATCGGGTCTGATATAACAGGGAATATCCTAGCCAAACACTGCTAGACAAGTCCTAGGTATGAAAATCAATAATCCGGTAAAGTGTCAAAGGGCAACATTGGAAATATCCCATACTACTCCCAATGAGGTCCAAGGACAGAAATGTCAAAAGGACATTCCCCAATCCCAAATCATACCTAAACAATCACAATCATAATTCAGTCATATCATCCACGACAGATATCTCATCATATGAAAGAGTATAATAAGACAATATCGAAATAATGAGAAACATACATGAATAAGTATTCATACATGATCCAAGTACATAAAGTAAATAAGGAAATACGATCCTACTGTACTTACAGCATTCATATCATAATAGAAACTAACATAGTAGTAGCAAATCTAAGTAGTTCCCAAATTAGAAACTAAATCTATGCAATCTATGTTAATATGGTAACAACTTTCCTTACCTTAAATAGATTCGAATATATACCGGACAAACAAGAGGATGAATCCAAAGTTAGCAAATAAACCCTAGAATAGCATCACACAATCATTAGGAAGTAGTCCTAAAAGAATAAGCATCAATCGAATCGAAACGGACGAAGAAATCCAATTCTGTCATTGCGGATTGATTGGCTGGGTTGACTGAGTCAGTCGACTTAGGTAGTCTGCCCAAGAGCAAATCCGAAATCAAAAAGAGAATCTTGATCCGAAACCTATGCTACACAATCCGGAATGCGACGAAACTTGGAGAGAATGTCTAACACAGTAGTCTAAGACTAAAAAGCATAATTTAGACATCAAACAACTATTAAAACCATTACTTACTAATTTGAAATCATAGTTTTTATTTTGGTATATGAATGAAAGAGATGAACTAGAGATGATAAGGTCTCATTCTAGTACAAGAACACAGTAGATCAGAGGTATGAATAATCATGGAGAGGCATCTATAATGCTAGAATAAATTGAAATAAGAATATGATCATAGTTTAAGAAGAAATCATAAAAAATCACATTAAGAATGAATAAGATGATCATGGCATAAGAGAATGAAAAGAGATTGTAAAGATATGACTACAAGGTTGCAGCATCTTCATCATAATCTCAGTTCAGAGATGAGAGTGATCATGGAAAGAATGAATCAAGAACACAAAAGATTGAATATTAACCTTTGATTGAGGAACAAGAGAGAGAACTAGCAAGTTTGCAAGATTTGGTCTTCTTCTACACTTTTGGAGGCTTGGAGATGAGTTCCCTTCGTTCTCTAAGTGTTTTAGAGGCTAGGGATACTAAAATCACGAAGTCATGGGGTATATATAGCAATATAACCTAAACAGAAGATTCTACTCGAGTTCAGCAACTCTAGGTCGATTGGCTGGGTAGCCTGGCCCAGTCAACCCAAGCAGTCGACCTAGGCAGACAGCAAAGCCAAGATCAGGGATTTGAGGGCCTTCCACTACTCGGAATCAAACGAAACTTTAAACACATATTCTACAACTTACCTAGCATGGAAAAATGGCTTTAAATCATATCCCACCAAGCACTACGGTCATCAACCAATCTTCTCTTCATCAAGGCGTAGTCTCATCTCTATATCCAACACTGTCTTCAAGTATGGGGCATCATGTTCAATCTCCATAGGTTCGGAGTCGAACACTATATCTTCTACTGATATGGCCCAAAGATGACTTTCACTTCTACTTCGGGTCTTCGGACCTATAGACAAAAGAGTATCCAGGTTAAGGTTAGGGCCGGGTTTCACACTATTGGTCATCCACATATGGTAAATGGGAAGCTCTCACATCCTCTCACGGGTTGGTTACCGGTCTTAAGCGCCCATGAGCCCAAGTCTATCCATTTGCAACCCTACCAATAAATGGTCCCAAAAGGGTAACCGCAATGTGATTCATGTCTTCTCACGGATTGGTTACTGGTCTTGAGCGCCCACAAATCCCCATTACTACCACGGGTTGTTCAGTCTCAATACCCTTCTGATTAGGTCTGATACAACGGGGACATCCTAGCCAAACACTGACAGCCCTAGGTATGACAACCAACAATTCAGGAAGGGGTCAATGGGCACCCCTAGAAACATCCCATACTATTTCCGTTGATGTCCAAGGACAGAAGTGTCAAAAGGACACCTCTCCATCCCGAACCATACCTAATCAGTCACAATCACCAGTCAATCATATCATATAGAATTCTAGAAATTCCTCATATAGAAAGTATACAATAACATAATCCATCTCATATACAATTGACAATAAAAGAAATTCATAAACTAAAGAATGCATGTAAGTAATGCTACTGTAATTGAAGTAAGTGCATCAATAGTGTATCCATAAAAGAATCTATTTATGGTAACAAATCCGAATGATTCTAATATAGAAACTAAGATCACACAATCTATGTAATTATAGAAGTAACCATCCTTACCTTATATAACTTTGAAGAGAATCCTAAGAATCAAGGAGAATCTTTCTAAACTTGGCAAGAAGATCCTAAACAAGTATACATACCTTATTAGGAAAAAAGTCTAAAAGGCAGAAGATCAAATGAATCAGAACAGACCAAGAAAAGAGCTACTGACGCAGTCGACCAACTGAGTCAGTAACATACCAAAAAAAAAAAAAAGGGTTTTTGATCCAAAAATAGAATTCTGCAATCTGAAACACCACCATACAAAAAGGGAATTTAATGACAGTGTACTAGTACTAAAGAACAAGTCTAACACTATCATTGATCAAAACCTAAAGATACAAATAAGGAAACAAAACTTACCATAAAAGTAACAGTCAGGGTTTTTGAAGAAAACATGGTATGATCATGATGGGAAAACCAAAGATCGATAGATTACTAATCTAGTAAAGAAAACATAGAGATTGTACACTAATCTAATCAAGAAAACAGATCTAAGAATATAAGAATTTGAATCAGAAGATGAATCAAAGAAGAAGATCAAAGAGAAGATCATGGTTCCTTCAAAAGCTTGCAATGATCATAATTAAGATCATTATATTAGCCATCAATCCTTAGGAAACCATAAGAGATGAGTGGAGAGATGTTTACAACAGAGGATGCAGCATCTAGTCTACTTTCTCAGTCCAAAAAGAAAAGAAAAACAGAGATGGGGAAGAAGAAGAGAGTGTAGACATACCTTTTGATGCAAGAAAAAGAGAAATGTAAGAGTTCTTGCAAGAATCCAACCTAGGGTGCCAAGAAATTGATTGGGATGGAGCTCTGACTCGTTCCAGAGGCTTAGGAGGCAGAGGAGACTAAATAACCTCGAGGATGCACTTAAATAGAGCAACCAAGACCTAAACAGTCAAAACAGATCTCATTGGTCAATTGGCCCAATCGACCAAGCATGACAGCAAGGCCAAAGTTGAGATATGGAGGATCAAATGAACACCAAACCTAAAGAGCTTCAACACACACCTCAAATGACTTACCTAGGGTGTAGAAATGCCTTCGAACCAAGTCAAATAATACTCCAAGTCTTTCACCTAATCTCATCTTCAACCAGGTGCAGTTTCTTTTTTAGTTTTGAGCAAGTTTTCATAATTGGAACACCAACATCAACATCCATGGGTTCAGGGTGAAACTTCATATCTTCCATTGAGATAGCCCACAGTTGACTTCTTCCTTTACTCCGGGTCATCAGACCTACAAACAACAGGGTTTCCGGGTCAAGGTTAGGGCTTGGTTTCAGAGAAATAAAGTAAAGGTTACAACCAGTTCTAAAAATAAGGGAAAGAGAAAGGTAAGCAACTAAGTTATAGTTTCTTCTAACTTATACAATGTTTCCTCAATAACATAATCATATGAAACTAGACAAGGCCGAATCCGCTCCTGACAAATATTAGTCTCATACTGATAGTCTTCACCAATGTAGTCACCATGATCAGTAGTGTATGAGTCATCAATTTGGTCTTCATAGTGTTTACCATCATAGTCAATAGTAGTAGTACCTACAAATAAGTCTAACAAAAGATGTTGCAAAAAGAAGTGAGTTCAAAAGAACTCAGCAAGGCAGTTATTCCATAATAACACAGATACATGATACAAAGCATAGCATGATGCATGATGATATGAAACAAACGATGCAAGTATGAAACTAACTCTATATATGCTAGTCTCTATGGTAGACATGCTTTAAGTCACAACACCATACTTCTTTGGGTAGGTCTCGAATCACTCTTCCCTCAACCATCTAGGATTCTTGGGTTCTCTGGTGGTAATTGGGTCCTGCATCCCTCGGGACAATCCATGGCTGGGGTTTGAGTCACCACTCTCTCACATCACCATTGGTATAAGTATTGGTGCATGTCACGGTAAAGCCTAGCCCAATGCAAGTCATCTACTCAGTCGTATCATGTTAGATCCGGATACATCCATTCCTCCCATCCCGGGATCCTTCACACTAGAGTCAGTGTATCCGACTCTCTCAAATACGGACTCATCAACCCTATTGGTCATCCACAAATAGTAGATGGGAAGCTCTCAAGTCCTCTCACAGATATGACTCACTAGTCTAGAGCGCCCGTGAGCCCAAGTCTAGCTGTTTGCAACCCTACCAATGAATGGCCCCTTTCGGGTATCTGCAATGTGATTTATGTCCTCTCATGGATATAACTCACCGGTCTTAAGCGCCCATCAAATCACACTACTACCACAGGTCGTTCAGTCTCAATGCCCTTACAATTCGGGTCTGATACAACAAGGACATCCTAGCCAACACATCTAGACAAGTCCTATGTATGTCATCCAATAATCCGGGAAAGCGTCGATAGGCATCTTCGGAGAACATCCCATACTATTCCCTCCGATGTCCAAGAACAGAAATGTCAAAAGGACATTCCCCAATCCCAAATTATACCTATTCAATCATTCTCAATCCCATCATATCATACATAAATGACATTTTATCATATGAAAAGAGATATAATGTAACACGATCAATCATATATGTAATTAACAAAATAAATAATCATGATAACCAAAATGATATATAACATGGTACTACTGTCTTGAAGTACATACAGCAGTCACATGATGTTTAAAATACAACAACGAATGTAAATCTATTAATTTTCTAACATAGAGGCAGAATTCACATAATCTATATAATTATGGTAACAACCATCCTTACCTTAATCGAATCAAAACTAATCCCAAAGATCACTTAGAATAGCCGCAACTTAGTACTTGCACCCTAGACAACATATGTGCAACATTAGAGAAAGAAACAATCAAATCGGAGGTCAAACGGAGCAAATCGAGCAAATACGAGGTTCTTGTACTCAGCTGGTCAACTGACCGGTAGACTGACTCAGTCAACCAAGCAGTTGACCAAGTGAACAGTAACGGGGCTGAATAGTGATTTTTTGTCCGAAACCCATCTTCCGGAGCTCGGATCACTCCAAAATTTGTGGGATTGTTAGGAACAGTATAAGAACACTATCTAGCAAGTAATTAGCATAATCCAATGGTGTAATTAGGAATCCCCAATTTGAAACTCTAGTTCATATATGCTAAACATCAAGAATTGAAATGAAATCGATTGCAATAGCAAGGAACACTGGGGAATCAGCTAAAGGAATAATGAGCAATAGATTAGAATCATAAACTAACAAGAAATCAGACCTAGCATACTTATACAAATCAATTTAGGTCAAGAGAACAAGTTGAAATGAAAAGAATCATGGAAATGCAATGCTAAGGATCAAAATGGAAGCATAGCATAGCAAGAATTGAAAGGAGAAACACATGAATAGGTGGTTGCAAGGTTGCAGCACCTTAGTCATGGTCTCAACGACAAGAAAAAGAAAAGGAGAGAGTAGATTAGAGAGAGAATGAGAGAAAACATACCTTAGTGAAGAGATTTGAGTAAAGAGGCAATGATTCTTGAAGGAATGCTTTATAACCACCAAGGAGAGGTCTTAGGAGGCTCTCTCCACGTTCTCATGAGTCTAAATGAATAGCCTAGGGTTCCAACTACGAGTTCCCCTCAAGTAGCCAATAAAATAGACCAAAAATTGCAATTTTTGCACTTAAAAACTAGTTGGTTGATTGACTAGTCGACTGACTGGTCGACTGGCCCAGTTGACCAAGCAAGAACAACAACTTCAAACAGGGAAAAGGAAGGCCAGATAAACTCAAATTCACTTGGGCTTTCTGTCACATCCTCCCAGCCGGTACCCTATCTGGCATACCCGAGAGTGTGATCCACAGCCCGAAGATCAGGTATCGAGTAATCAACCTCCCACATAAACAATAACATAATCATGAACAATAACAATAAAAGTGCGGAAGATAAACCATAGATCCAATAAGGAAAGAATGAATCATATATAAATCAGAGTACTAGATATAATCAGAGTGTCAAAAACAGATAAGTAAAGTGAGGCAAAAATCCCACTCTACAACCAGCGGAAAAGTAGTTCTAAAAGAGAATAAGCAAGACAGAATCTAATCCCAGTAGCAAGTACAATGGGTAACTAAATTATTCTCCACTTTATAGACAACATCCCTATAAGTATAAATCTCATAAACGGCACAAGGGCGCTTCCACTCAATGGTCGGACTAAGCATCGTACGGAGCATAACCACTCGCGGGATCTTCAGTGTAATTGTTGTAACCACAATCACCTTCCCGGAGATATGCCTCTTCGCCTTGCGCTTCTTCATAGGGACCGTCATAATATTCAAGACTGCAGAATAGTCTAACAAACATTGTACAATAAAGGAATGAGTTTCAAAGAAACTCGGTAAAGGCGATTAAATCCATAATAACATAAATGGCGGGATTTCGAACAAACATAAATGCAATATGGTATGAGACAAGCAATGAATGAATGAATCTAACTCTACATATGCTTGGTCTCTATTGGCGAGACATGCTTTAAGTCATAGCACCGTACTTCTTTAGGAAGGTCTCAATCACTCATCATCAGTTGGTAATGGGTCCGGCATCCCTCGGGACATTCCATGGCTGGGGGTTAAGTCACCACTCTCTCACATCACCATTGGTCTAAGTACCGGCGCATGTCAGGGTTAAGCCTAACCAAATGCAAGTCTTCTACTTAGTTACATCAAGTCAGATCCAGATACGTCCATTCCTCGTCCCTGACGATCCTTTCTGGTATCCTTCACACTAGAGTCCTCATAGTCCCTGACTACGGACTCATCAACCCTATTGATCATCCACATATGGTAAACGGGAAGCTCTCATGTCCTCTCACGGGTTGGTTACCGGTCTTGAGTGCCCGTGAGCCCTAGTCTAACCATATGCAACCCTACCAATAAATGGCCCCCACAATGTGATTCCTGTCCTCTCACGGGTTGGTTACCGGTCTTGAGCGCCCATGAATCCCCATTGCTACCACGGGTCGTTCGGTCTCAATACCCCTCCGATTAGGGTTTGACATAACAGGACATCCTAGCCAAACACTACTAGACAATCCTAGATATGTCATCCAACAGTTTAGGAAGGTGTCAATAGGGCATCTCAGGAAACATCCCATAATATTCCCGTAGTAGTCCAAGGACAGAAGTGTCAAAAGGACACCTCTCCTTTCCAAACCATACTTAAGCATACACATGCATCAATTCATATCATCACATATATGGTAACTCCATATATGGAAAGAAATCAATAATTACAATCACTTTGTACATAATTGGTAAGTAAATCATACATGAGTCAATTCAATATGATTAAGTAATGCTACTGTAATCAAGGTTATGCAACAGTAGTATATCATTGTAAGAATCTAATTAAGGAAACAAATCAATGATATTCAAATATAGAAACTAGATTCATGCTATCTATGTTGTTAAAGAAGTAACCATCCTTACCTTTTATAACTCGCAAAGGAATCCTAAGAAATCAAGTAAGATCTTGGCAAACTTGAGAAGAAGGTCCTAAACAAGTGTATACAACATATTAGGAAAGATCCCTAACAGAAAAGATATCAAAACATCCAACACAGACCAATTCTGGAGTTGCTGTACTCATTGGTCGAGTGGATTGGTCGACTGGTCCAGTCGACCAATGCAGACAGCAATTCCAAAATAGGGAATTGAAGACCCAGATCAAATCCAATCCTAAAGGGGTTTTGCACACATAACAAGTGACTTACCTAATAGGTAGAAATGCCTTCAAACCAAGATAGAGAGCACTCCAAGTCCATCAACTAATCCGATCTTCATCAAGATTCAGTTTCCATAAATAGAACTTCATCATCAACTCTCATGGATTCAAAGCCAGACACCAAGTCCTCCACTGGGATGGCCCAAAGCTGACTTCTTACTTTACTTCGGGTCACTGGACCTACAAATAACAAGGTTTCCGGGTCAAGGTTAGGGCTGGGTTTTACACTTTCTCCTACAACTCAATCAACAAGTCTAGGTCATTGAATTACCTTTGAATCATCTCCAGAAGTGCATTAGGTACTTCAACTAATCTTCTCCCTCTTCTAGGTGCAGTTTCTTAGCAAACACTGACAATGCTTCAAAGTATAGAGTACCATCATCAATATCCATGGGTTTCGGGTCAAACACCATGTCTTGTGTTGAGAGGGCTCACAGAGACATCTTCCTTCACTTTGTGACATGGATCTACCCTAAGGAAAAGGTCTGACACGACTTCCTAAGACTTTCAAAGGTAGAAATACTGAAATCAAGGTCCAACATCAAGGTTTAACGTTAAACAAGTCTTTCTTCACCAAAAACAGATAGGGTGTCCTAGCTAGGTTTGGGCTGGATTTCACAAGAACATATTTAGAAAGAAAAACAACTAAATAGGGCTTCAAAAACATGACTTCCACAAAATACCAATTTTGCCACGAAAGAAGCTTGGTCGCCTAGGGCGACCAAAGCAGGCTGCCAACCCCTGGCTTTTGGTCAAAAAGGGAATTTCGGTACTCCATAAGCCCTAGCTTCTTCTTGGGTCCTTTTCCAAGTCATAGAAGAGTCTTACCTAGTTTTTTGGGACCTTTCACTTATGTCATTACTGAACTCTTGATCCATTTACCAAGTCTGTCAACGTGTGAGTTAGTCCTTCTTCCATATTCCGACAAAGTTCCCAACTTAGCATCATCTCCATCTACTTTCATTTGTTCAAAGTAAAATCCAATGGTTTCAATTCGAATGGCCCATAGTTTCCTTCTTCCTGCACTTCGGGTCTTCGGACCTACAGTATGGATTTCCGAATTAGGGTTATGAAGGATTTCACATCACTAACCCACTTCAAGCTCTATGTCTCCTTCTTTTGTCCTTCTTGCTGTGCTCGGCCCCTTCCCTTTGCAGCCCTTCGGACCTGGGGGAACCACCTAATAGATATTTTGGAACCAAGTTCTAGTCATTGGCATGCTAGTTGACATGGCCAGGCTTGTTAAACATAGATCCTCTCAGACGACCTTCTTAATTCAGTTCATCTAATTTGGCTTCTTCTTCAAGCAGCCTAGCTCTGGCTGAGTCAATACTTCTTTGTACCATTCTTTGCACATCTTGGGCTGCGAGTACAAGACCTTGTGGTGATGGATCCTTAGTTCTTTGATGGACCATGAAGGGAGGAGGGTTTTCTAAAGAAGTTTGGCCAACTTGTAAAACTAGTGTTCAGGCTTCCCATCTCAAGCAACTGATTCTCCAGAGCTTGAAGGTGCTTCTCATTGGTTAGCTAGAAACGATGGTATCTTACACTTATGGGGCTCCTAGAGAGATTCTCACATCAGACGAGTGTTCACTACACGGTAGAACATGAGTTGTATCTTTCGAAGGTAGAACATCATTTCTACCAGCATTTTTCTTGGATATGGTATTTATGCCAACCCTTAATTACCTACACGTGAACTTCGACAAACATTTGAACTTCCTCTAGTCATGGTCTCATAGTGTAAAAGGTGAAGAAGAAAAAGACTAGGAGAAAGAAAGAGATACCACTATGGAAATGCATATTTCCCACAAACGGGGCCAAATAGTGCACTAAAATCTGACCCTTCAATGTACCATGGTTGAATCCAGTTGTCTTGGCTTTCCTGTTCACAAAGAACAGTGTGAATATGGGCTGACTCAAGCAGTCATGCAGTGCATCTTGTTGGAATTTATTAATATGATTAATAAATTAAATGCCCAAGGGCAATATTGGAAACTCACTATTAGGGCGGTTACAAAATAGGGTTATATATTTTGGTAACTACCGCATTAGTGAGTAAGTGTGTGATTCATTCGCACGAGATTTATCTCTGAGAAACGGCGGCTTCATCTCTCTCTCCCTCTCTCTTAGAATCGCAGGCTTGGAAATTTTTTCCTTTCCTCGCTTTTGATCTTCATTCCATTAATCCACGGCATTTGGGTTGTGGATATCATTCCCTTTCCTAGTGATTGTGGAATCTCCTCGGTAAAGCTTTGGTGGTGGAACGAGAACGTGGATCTAGACTTCCGCTGCGAATACTTCATAAAAGGGAAAGCGAATCCAGGTAAGGAATCTTTCCTCCGTCAATTAAACAATATTGATATGTATGGAGTATTACCAGCATTGGTATCAGAGCCAAGTTCCCACGTTTTTTGTTCCTCCCCATTGTTTAATTTTATTGTATGGATCCAATGGGAGGATCAAGGGTTTACGAAGAATCCAGGGTTTAATACGAAACCCATGGGAGAAGTGATAGGGTTTTATGGAAACCCTTATTTTTTGTTTGGGATCCGAGTGGGAGATTCTTGAGAATTTCCCTTGTAAATTTTTGCATGAATTGATTACCCATGATAATTAATTTTGTTTAAAATTTATTGATGGATTTTTTTTCATGTATTTTTGGATGATTTTTGGAGTGAAAAAAATGTGTTTTACCGTTTTTTGGAAAAATTTCGTTTAAAAAAAAATCCAGAAAAAACGCCGTTTTCTGGTCACAGAATGCCAGATGGATTTTCTGTCCGGGTAGACGGTCATCCATCTAGTCACAGAATATCAGACGGAATTTCCGTCTGGGCAGACGGCAGTCCGTCTGGGAGATGGATTTTTTTGGATATTAGTCTGTCCAGTTCATAATGTGTTTCTAACTTACTGGACACCAATGGCCCGAAAATCTGTGTGGTGTTTGGGCATTGAGGGCCTAATGGGGCCTAGTGGGAGCTAATGAGGTAGAAGTGTTCTGTGTGAACCACCTCATAGCTTTAACATGATTGCATGTTTTATTTTAATAAAACTATTTTTTATATATGGGTTTTTCAATCATGTTTCTTGCACAGAATGAAGCTAGTGTATAAGTCTATGTGGGTTTGCATGAGAATTTGATTGAATGTTTTTTAGCATTTCTTTTGGTTTAAGTGCTTTTCCCATAGGTTGACTATGCTAGTGTGATTTGTTGTTTCATGAGTTGTGTTTTATGCTAGATTTATTGAACTCATTCTTGTATGTAATATCTCTAGAATAAATGGCTGCTACAAAGAGCATAGTCGCTGACCTCACAAAAGGAGATAAGCTGAATGAGAGGAATTATGACCTCTGGCACCCGAAAGGTGCAATATCTCCTGGAAGAGCAGGATATGCTGGAGACCATAAACTAGACCATGAACCCACCTGAGGAAGGTACCACTACACAGCATCGCAGGGACCTTGATACATACAATGCTTGGAAGAGGAAAGACCGGGTAGCCAGGATTACAATCCTGAGCTCCATGAGGGATGACCTGATGCTTCTTTATGAGAAGCATAGGACTGCAAAGTCTTTGTGGGAGGCTGTGAAGTTCCAGTATGGAGGGACTTCCACCACAAGAGGCCGCCAGCTCGGACTCACCTTTGACGGTTATAAGATTCGCCAGGGTCACACCATGAGGCAGCATATAACCATCATGTTTAACATGATTAGTGAGTTGAGCGCATGTGGGCGCTAGAAGACTAATGAGGAGCAAGTCTCCGCATTCATCAGGTCATTGCCAAAGACTTGGGAGCATATGAAGATCTTCTTGACTCATGCTGATGAGGTCAAGACTTTCGATCAAGCTGCCAAGCACCTTGAGCTTGATGAGGATCGGATGTTGGCCGATGCCCCTCAAACTGATGTATTTGCTGCTGAAGCTAGCACTAGTAAGGGTGCAGGCTTCAAGAGCAAGAGAGAGAAAGCTCAACCTCAGCGGTCCAAGTAAAGTAACCAGGGTGGGAACAAAAACAAGAGTGGCCCCAAGCGTTCAAGGGGGACTAGTGCTGGCAAGAAGAAATCAGCTTTGATTTGCTTCAATTGCCGAAAGCCTGGTCATTTTGCTCGTGATTGCACTGAGCAAGAGGTATGTACTGTGTGTTATACCTCATCTTGTCATGAAACAAGTTCTACTATGCTTGCTGAACTAAATCCTTTGTGGATTGTTGATTCAGGTGCGACAGAACACATAACAAGGGAATGCTCGAGCTTCGTGGAATACCGTCGTATTCCAAGAGGAAGCAAAAGAATAACGATGGGGAACAGCTCAAGCGTGGAGGTTCATGGCATAGGCACATGCAAATTAGTTTTGCGAGGTGGCCAGACGTTGTTAATCCATGATGTGCTGTATGCTCCAGACATTCGGCGAAATCTTGTTTCTATTATTTATCTTTTAAGACATGGTTTTAGAGTTGTATTTGAAAACAATTCTTTGGTTTTGTATCTGGGTGATACAGTTTATGGTTATGGTTTTCTTAATAATGGTTTCATTGTATTGGATACAATTGATTATTCATTTAATTCTAGTAGTGCTTTTGTTTGCCAAAATACTGTGTGTATTGATTCTAATTTGTGGCATGCTAGATTAGGACATATTGGCTTAGATAGGATGAACAGGTTGGCAAGAGAAGGTCTCTTAGGCCAAGGTTCACTATCTGATTTGCCAACCTGTGAGTCATGTCTAGCAGGAAAAGCAACTAGAAAACCATTTAAAAAGGCTTTGAGAGCCTCTCTTCCTTTAGAACTTATCCATTCAGATGTGTGTGGACCCATGAATGTGCATACTTGAAAAGGACAGGCTTATTTCATCACATTCATAGATGACTATACACGGTATGGTCACATTTATCTAATTTCTCATAAGTCAGAAGCTCTGGAATGTTTTAAGAAATTCATGAGCTTAGTTGAGAATTAGTTAGATAAAAAGATTAAAACTCTCAGAACAAATAGAGGTAGAGAGTATCTCTCCGATATGTTCAAAGGGTTATGTGATGAAAAGGGGATATCTAGACAACTTACTATTCCAGGGACTCCACAACAAAATGGGGTTGCTGAGAGGAGGAATAGAACCTTGTTAGACATGGTGAGATCCATGATGGCGCAGGAAAATTTACCCATCTCTTATTGGGGAGATGCTTTGCTGACTGCGGCCTATATCCTCAACAGAGTTCCAACCAAATCGGTTCCTTCCACACCATATGAGTTGTGGACCAAAAGGAAGCCAGATTTGAGTTACTTGCGCGCATGGGGATGTGCAGCATATGTTCACTCTACTTCTCACCAATATGGAAAGCTTGGACCCAGAGGAAGAAAGTGTATCTTTGTGAGATATTCTGAACCCTCAAAGGGCCATGTCTTCATTGGACTAGATGAGAATGAGAGGAGAACGGAACTTGAGTCTAGGGATGCAACATTCTTGGAGAATGATTTTCCATCTCTTTCAGGAGTTAACAAAGAATCATCGGAATTCTATGAGATACAAGATAGTGGTCCTGTCACTCCAGGGATTCAGATTCTGGATAATGAACCTGGGGTTCATCCAGAAGATCCTAGTGGGAGTGGGAGTGCAGATGTGATAGCTACCTTAGACACTGAGCGATCTGACATGCACTTGCGCCGTAGTGGGCGCGGGTTAGTTCCTCTTCGACGTTTCGACATAGAGGATGAAGCCTACATGGTAACTCTTGATGAGATCGACTGTGAGATGACTTCAGTCGATGAGCATGAACCAAAGAGCTTGCAGGAAGCTCTTCCGGGGTCAAGCTCAAATGAATGGTTGAAAGCAATAAAGGAAGAGGTGGAGTCGATGAAAGTTAATCATGTCTGGGACTTGGTTAACTTGTCGCCAGGCCGAAAGGCAATTGGGAACAAGTGGGTTCTCAAGATCAAAAGAAAGGCGGATGGATCTATTGAGAGATTCAAGGCTCGTTTAGTGGCTAAGGGCTAGACCCAACGAGAGGGCGTTGATTATGAGGAAACTTTTTCCCCTGTGGTTAGGTTTGCCTCAATTCGCCTCATACTAGCCATTGTTGCTCAGTTGGACTTGGAGCTTTATCAGATGGATGTAAAAACTGCTTTTCTCAATGGAGAACTTGAGGAAGAGATCTATATGGATCAACCTCAAGGTTTTGAAGCAAATGGACTTGAGCGCAAAGTGTGCAAGCTTAAGAAGTCCATATATGGCTTAAAGCAAGCATCTAGACAGTGGAATGTGCGCTTCCACCAAGCTATGATGGAAAATGGTTTTTCCATGCTTGAGGAAGACCACTGTGTTTACACCAAGAGATCTGATAATAATTATGTTATTCTGACATACTTATGGCTAGCAATAGCAAGGAGCTATTGGAAACCATTAAGAAATGGTTGTCCTCCGTATTTGATATGAAGGACATGGGTGAAGCAAGCTATGTGCTTGGTGTCAAGATTGTCAGAAATAGGCAAAAAAGATTACTGGGTTTATCCCAAGAGACCTATATTGACAATGTCTTGACGAGATACCAGACGCACAATTGCAAACCAAATGATACTCTAGTGGAGAAGGGTTTGCATTTGAGCCTTGATATGGGTCCTGAGACTCCAGAGGAGAAAACCAAGATGGAAAGAGTTCCATATTCCAGTGCAGTGGGTAGCCTTATGTACGCTATGATGTGTACTAGGCCGGATATTTGTTATGCAGTGGGTTTGGTTAGTCGGTACCAATCAAACCCAGGCATAGAGCACTGGAAAGCAGTCAAGAGGAACGAGTAACTACATGTTGTGTTACCAAGGATCGGATTTGTGGTTAGTTGGCTATAGTGATGCCGACTGGGCTGGAGACATCGATGAGCGCAAATCAACCTCTGGATATGCTTTCTTGCTGGATGGCGGGGCCATTTCGTGGTGTAGCAAGAAGCAGGCTTGTATATCCCTCTCGACCATAGAAGCAGAGTATGTGGCATGCTCAGCTGCGGTTCAAGAGGATGTTTGGTTGAGGAGATTCCTTCGACATACTGGGATTGTGATGACATCCAAAGAGGCTGCCCTTGTCTACTGTGATACTATGACAGCTCTTAGCTATGTCAAGGACCCCAAGTATCATGGGAAGACCAAACATATACAGTTGAGATATCACTTTGTTAGAGACATTACATCAAGGAAGAAAGTTGTACTTAAGCACATATCTACTAGTCAGATGGTAGCTGACCCTCTTACCAAACCTATAGCCAAGGATGTTTTTATTTCTCATGTAAAATCCTTGGGCTTGCGTAGATTGTGACTTATTTTTGTACTAAGACTTTCTTATTAATGAGTAATATGAGTTCATTCCAGCATTTATTCTTATTCACTTTCTGTGTGATTGTGTTTCTTCTAGCATAAAACAAGATATGTTAATAGGCAAGAGAATGGCTCACTCACACGAGCATTTGCCTCTGGCGCCTTGGAGGCGAGCAGAGATGAGACGGATTGTGAATGACTTTGTGTAGGTCAATTCATAATCATGATGTCGCCTTGATTTGGAATCAAGATGAGTTTCTCTATTGTGAAGAGAATCGACATGAATGTTCCCACTATTCATGTTGCCTATAGGAGCCAGGTGCGAGTACTTTATGTGGCGCTAGGGTGGCGACAATAAAGAAACTCAGGTTAGGCGCAAGGGGTTGTGACTGGACTAAGACCTGTATGGTGTTGAGATGGACATACGTTCTATTGTATATAGAATGCTCCACCATAGCACGTATATCATACTATGTGTGCTTAGCAATCATTGGAAATGAGAGGATGGATCCCTGCTCCTCTCATTTTGTGAGTCCTGGACCTTATGGTCCATTAGTGTTCTTAGTGACTTTCGACGACATCATGAAACAAAGGGTTGATGTGGCTACTTTGGGGTGTTACCTATGGTCATTATTGATTCGACCTAAAGGGGCACTACCGGGAAAGGAGTCAATCCTAAGTGTAGTGATGGTCTGGGGCGAAAGGAAAGGTTTGATTCAACTGCACCTTAAAAAGTGTTTGCTGGCGCTAATCGTATGTGTTACAGTAGTGAACATTTTAAGGACAAGAAGGTGATCTCTCAAAGGGATCGAGATACCTTTAGTCCGGTGAGTTTGAATAAACCTAGGACACTTGTGTTATACTAATGCTTATTTGATTTGTTTCTATGAGTGATGTGCCATTCGGCCTTCTCGGGAAGGTTTCTAGTTTGGGGCTCACGCGTGTGTAGGTATATCACCGGTCGCACAACCCATTTTGCCAGTATGACTTGTGGATATTAGTGTATGGGACACAGGTGGTCTATGTATCTGGGATACATAGTGAAGAGATCAATATATATATATATATATATGTATATCTGGGATATACATGTGTGTCTGGGACACAAGAGGTCTATGTATCTGGGATACATAGCGAGAGATTGAATGTGTATATCCGGGATATACAAGTGTGTCTGGGACACATTGAAAGATTAACACTTGCCCTTGTGCAAGTGGGAGCTGTTGGAATTTATTAATATGATTAATAAATTAAATGCCCAAGGGCAATATTGGAAACTCACTATTAGGGCGGTTACAAAATAGGGTTATATATTTTGGTAACCACCGCATTAGTGAGTAAGTGTGTGATTCATTCGCACGAGATTTATCTCTAAGAAACAGCGGCTCCATCTCTCTCTCCCTCTCTCTTAGAATCGCAGGCTTGGAAATTTTTTCCTTTCCTCGCTTTTGATCTTCATTCCATTAATCCATGGCATTTGGGTTGTGGATATCATTCCCTTTTCTAGTGATTGTGGAATCTCCCCGGTACAGCTTTGGTGGTAGAACAAGAACGTGGATCTAGACTTCCGCTGCGAATACTTCATAAAAGGGAAAGCGAATCCAGGTAAGGAATCTTTCCCCCGTCAATTAAACAATATTGATATATATGGAGTATTACCAACACATCTGAAAGTTAAATTCGATTTGAGAACAACACACCCCAAAGTGGAGCTTTTAACAGCTTGAGTTGAAAAGCTTAGAAAGAGAGTTCTGGGAGTAAGTAGGCATTACCATTAATTGTGGCAAGTGAACTAACTCACCTTGACCATTGGATTGTCCAGGTGGCAGGATTGCTTAATTAGGGTTATACTTCACGAGAATGGAAGCTTCATCCTATCCCATCGAAGGCCAACACTGGACATGGTAGTATGGTTGTTGCCTTGTTAAGCAACAAAATGTCTCTTCAACATATATGTTGACCGGTATGGATGTATGAGTTGTCTTAGAGGCGAAGCTTAGTTTTATGGAGTCCAGCTGGAGGCCATACACATGAGATATGCCCTATCATATCTGTCCAAAGGCGTCGACTACCTTTCTCATGGACGGACTCAACCACGAGGGCTCAGGTTATACGGTTTTTGCCAAGTATATACGTGGCCGCCTCAAGTTGCTCTCAATCTAGCCCCCTAGTTCAATTCTCTTGGGGTCAACTATTGCTTGGGACTGGTCAGCTATACTTGGCAAGTTAATGCACGCACAAGTCATTGTCCCCTTCACATACCAACTCTGGAATCTCTTCTAGAAGACCTTCTCTCATTGATGTACCTTGTTTATTGTCCTTAGGTACTTGGTTTTGTAAGGTTTCTCTTGTTTCATAATCAAATTTTACTCCAACAACCACATAAACTTATTCACTTAAAAAAAAAGCAACATGTGAAATCTTAGTTTGATTCTAATGTAATTGCATCTAGTAGTGTAATAAATACGTGACTTGTAGTAAAAATAAATTTTCACCATGTAGAGTGTTTAGCGACACATTTCAGAGTCTAAATGTGCCCACATTTTTCAGCGTTGGCCAACATTTGGTGCATAGTCGGTTTTTTTTTTTGGTAATCAAACTCTTTATTTAAAGAGACGGAATAGCCAAGGGTGCATAGTCAGTCATGTTCATAATTTCTGACTCCTAAACGTGACAGCCAAATTATTTGTGATTCATGCTTTATTGTTTTGGGCGTCTACTAGGAATAGGGGTATTTTGTTCTCTTTCCCAAAATTCGGTTTTCCCTTGTATCTATATCAATTTTCTGTCAACAAGGTAAGTGGGGGTAGAAAACAATTAGGATTGTCTTTTCTACTTCTTCTTCTTAACGTGAGACCAAGGAACGAATTATCGTTCATCTCGCCGGAGAATCGGCGATAAAATTACGAAGGTAACCCATATCTCGGCCTTCAGGGCTCAAGCATCCCTAGTTTTCTCAGCAGTCAGCACCACCTGACAGAGTGAGAGTAACCCATATTTCTCCATTTTCTTCTTCATAGGTGGCGAATCCATACGAATTTCCAAAAGAGAGTAAGAGAAAATTGATAGCTTCGACACCGTTCTCTCTGTTAATGCATTCTAAGACCATTAGGTATGAAAGAATAGTTGGTGAGGTGGAGCATTTGAAGGTTTCTCCAAAGAATACCTAGCTACTTGGGTTTTCTACTTTTCCTATCAATCGGTTCTGAAGGGCTTCAATAGAATCAATAATAATCAATGGTTAGGGTTCATGATTTCATCGTTGTCTTTTTCTTTCATTTTTCTACAGGTTGAAATCTGAAACTATTCATCAGGGCACACTTGGATATTTGTATCAGTCACTATAGATGTAGCCGGAGTTTGAGAACCAGAGGCAGAGCAAATAGAGAGCTCCAATGGGGACGATGGAGGAGATTTTGCCGACATTTTCCGGAGGTGCAGACTTGAAATCCAAGCAACTTGGCCGACACCGGTCATCTTTGTTGAAGTATTTCAGGCAGCACTTTAGTCTCAGCGATTCTTCACCATTGTGGTACTACAAAGTATTTCAAGCAACATTGGCATGGATTCCAGCTGTCACATCCACCCAGCCGGTATCCTATCTAGCATACTCGGGATGTGATCCAGATCGAGCGGCCATGCCTCCCACATACACAATAACATAATCATGAACAATATACTCAATGTATAAAACAAGAAATAAATAGATCAATTGAATAAGAGAAGATAGTAAATCAGAGTGTAGATATTAAGTATCAACTTCTAAGTAACAGAGTCTCAAAGAGAAAGAATGATCAGAAGTCACTCCTTCACCATCAGCGGAACAGTGATAAATCAAGTTAAGTTACAACCAGTGTTATGAACAAATCCATAGGAACTAGAGAGAGAATATCCAAAAGATTACCGTCATCCAGGGAAATGGGGCCTACACATAGGTTTCCTCTATCCTAATGATATCCTCTTCGAAAGTATGAATGAAGTAAACCCAACATGGCCGCTCCCTTACTAATGTGGGGCTAACCTTGGTACGCACTATAATCCTCCTCGGTATAGCAATCCTGACTCTCCGCGTAGCCATCACCCGAAGGGTAGTATGCGGGATCATAGCTTGGGTCATAGGACGTGCCATCAAGGTCTTCTGTACTGCAGTATAATCTAACAAATTGCACAAAAGGAATGAGTTCAAAAGAACTCAGCAAGGCAAGTCGTTTCATAATCCACAGTTCATTCAACACAAGTCAAAATAGGATGCAATATGATATGAGACAATGATGAATTATGATTCTAATCTTAAGTATGCTAGTCTCTAAGGTAGACATGCTTTAAGTCATGGCACCATACTTCTTTGGGTCGTCAGTCACTCCCCCTCAATCATAAGATATCTTGGGTCTGCCCGGGGAAGTTCGGTAAAGTCATCTCAAAACCATGGTTGGGGATTTAGTCACCACTCTCTCACATCACCGTTTGGCATAAGTACTGGTGCATGTCACAGTAAAGCCTAGCCCAATGCAAGTCATCTACTCAGTCATATCATGTCAGCTCCAGATACGTCCATTCCTCGCCCCCGACGATCCTTTCCGGTATCCTTCGCACTAGAGTCAGCGTAATCCTGGATTACGGACTCATCAACCCTATTGGTCATCCACATATAGTAAAAGGGAAGCTCTGACGTCCTCTCACGGGTTGGTTACCGGTCTTTAGTGCCCGTGAGCCCAAGTCTATCCATATGCAACCCTACCAATAAATGGCCCCTTTCGGGTATCCACAATATAGTTCAAGTCCTCTCACGGAGTGGGTACCGGTCTTGAGCGCCCTTCAACCATATTCTACCACAGGTCATTCGGTCTCAATACCCTTCCGATTCGGGTCTGATACGACAAGGGAAATCCTAACCATACACCTAGACAATCCTATACATGTCATCCAATAACCCGGGAAAGTGTCGATGGACACCTTCGGGGAATATCCCATACTACTCCCTCCAATGTCCAAGGACAGAAGTGTCGAAAGGACACCTCTCAATCCCAAGTCAGACGTAGTCAATCACAATCTCAATCTCATCATATTATACTAAATCAATGATTCATCATATAAACAAATACATATCATAACATGATTGATCATACATGAATAATAAAGTAAAACTGAACATGATATTCTAAATGATATATACATTCTATTACTGATAAGAAAACACATAACAATCATGTATAGTAAAGGATTACTCATATGATCATAACCAATAAGTTCCCATAATGTAAGCATGTTGGTATAATTAACATACTTGAGTTAACGACTGTCCTTACCTTACTCAAGTTGTAAATAGATTCAATGATTACCAAGTATGGTCCCAAAATCAGTGTTGATACCCTAGATAATCATACAATTAATGTCAAGAGAAGAAAACAATTGAATTGGGGTTCAAATGGATCAAATTGGCTGAGTACAGGGCCTTAACAACTCTTGGTTGACTGGTCGACCAAGACTTGTTATCTTCAGGACAGCAATGGAAACTTGATCCGAAACTGCCCTTCCAGTGCTCCGATTGTCATGAAATTTGGAGGGCATGTTTATACAGTAAGAGGATACTACACACTAATTTTCATCATGATCCAACGGTTCAATCAAAAATACCGAAATCGAATTTTAGGTTCTATATGATACTTAGCAAGAATTAAATTGGAACTTATAGAAATTGAAAAGGATGATAAGAATCAATCAAATGAGTGCCAAGAATCAAGCTAGAATCTTAATTTCATTACAGCCTAAGCTTATCATGCATCTACATATCAGATTAGAATCAAAATAGGTTAGATTGAATAGAATCAAAGTGATGGAGTGCAATTAATCTCATTTGAATCATGGCATAGCAAGAATGGGGAAGGATTAAGAAATTGAAAGGGGGAAAACCCATGGTTAAGTGTTTGCAAGGTTGCAGCATTTCAACCATGGTTTAAAGATTATTAATTGATAGAAACATGAATAGATTAGAATTGGAGTAGAAGAAATCATACCTTGAGTTGATGATTAGTGTATACAATAAAGAATGGAGTCAAAGATCTTCCCAAACATCAAGGAATAGCCCAAGAGAGTGTCCAACCTCGAGCTCTGGAGTGCAAATGATTAGTTTAGGTCCTCATTCACGAGTTCCAAAAAGGTAGGGGCAAAATGGGAAGAGATTTAGTGCAAACTCGAATTTCATTACTCTTGGTTGACTGGCTGGTCGACTGTAAGTCGACCAAGCACTCGACCAAGCTATGACAACAACTTCAGGAGTGGATTCGGAAGGCTATACAGGGTCAAATTGAGCGGGGTTTTCTCCTACAAGTCAATCAACAAGTCGAGTTTCAGAAAATACCTTCGGATTGATCACGGGGTTCCGGGAAGTGATTCAACTAATTCAAACTTCATCGATGCGCAGATTTTTACTCAACACTGACTAGGCACAAGTGAGGGGCATCATTGTCAATGTCCATAGGCTCAGTATCAAGCATCGAATCATCCACTAAGAGGGCCCACAGGTCTCTTCTACCACCACTTCGGGTCTTCGGACCTACAACAGTATAAAATCCGGGCCGGGTCAGGGTTAGGATAAGGCTGGATTTTACACCGGCGATTTTCGCCTGAATTTCGTGAGTTCGCCGGAAAATCGGCAATTTTTCGGCGAAAATGGCAAATCTCGTTTTGCCCCCTGGTATCGTTTCGCCAGGGGGCAAAACCAACGAATTCCGGCGATATTTCGCAGAAATTAAGTTCCTTGCGTGAGACTATCTATGTTTGGCTATGGATGAGTAGGACCTTCAAGTGAACTACATCGGTAAATCTTATCTTATGTGTGGTCTTAGGCAGCTGTACTAACATGGCCAGCAGTATTGGAACTCTAATCCACCTAAACTTCTTGAAGGTACAAACTGAGATAACATAAAATATAGAGGTCACATTGAAGCAAGACTCAACTCCGTGTTGTCAAATCAGGTGAACCCCCATTGGTTTAGTTGACAAAGATCCATGCTTGATACGGAGAAAATATAATCGAATTGGGTTCACCCTTGGTTCGACCCTCGATCCTGGTCGGGAAGAAACGAATCGACTCGCTTCCGAGCGGGCCAGGTTCAAAAGATAGCTTGCTGAGGAAGTAATCTAACTCAGTCAACAAGCACACCCGAATCCGTGATAATCGGAGTGGACAAATAGTCAAGGAGACGGTTAACAACACTTGCAGAAGATACTGATCGTTATTATATGGATAACTACCATATAACGTTCATATTATCAAAGGAGTTATCTATTAGCCCAACCACGAACGGATCTATCATTAACGGATCTATTTGTTAAGATCTGACGGCTATCCGAAGAAGGCTCAAATACATCCAACGAAGGAGATTCGAAGGCACACACTATATAAGACATCACCTACCCACAAGAGATATATACAATCTGAATCGTATTCTCAACATTCATTTCTTTTGCTTTGTGCTCAAGCAGAGCTGTTTTATGATCAGTTCATCAACTGACTTAGCCTTTAGAGGTGGACCCGACCCCAGCGGTCGGGCCACATCTGACGTTAGTTTTTGCATGTCACTCACAGGAGATCTAAGGGCTATTGGACGCATCATTTGGCGCCGTTTGTGGGAAGCGCTTCAGAAAGCCATGGTTACTAGATCAGCAGCAGCAGCTGCAGTGGCCTAGCGAGAAGCTGGCATTCAACTCCCAGGAGGAAATAATCCAGATATCCCTGAGGGAAGTCGACCTCATGAAGTACGGGAAGATGGTGGTCAGGGAGGTAATAATCCTCCTGATCCACTCCAGTACCAGCTAGATTAACTGAAACTCCAGCTATTGGAGGTAAATCAAACGCTCCGTACGTTGACCAGGCAAGTGGTGGCGCCGCAAGCACCTGATCAACACGAAGCGGGAAGGCGCTTACAGAGGGAGGAAGTATTGACTTCACTCTCGCCGAGACGTTCTCCACAAAGGGAGCGAAGATTGATCGATGACCAGAATGTCGGTCAAGAATTTCGGGAAGGCGCCCGGGGGCAAGAAAGAGAACCTAGGAGAACTGGAGAACTCCCTAGGAGAGATGAGCGGTTTGAAGGACCGTAAGGAAGCACAACTCATTCAACGACAAGGTTGAGTGCAGGAGTGCGAACTCACTCACCAACTGTCAGGCACGCAATTTGGGATAATGATCGTATTGTCGGTGATTGATCAGCGCATATTGGTCAAGAATTGGCCAATATCAATCAAAAATTCGAACAATTGGCGAGAGGGAGAATAATTGATGATATTTATTCAGTTATTCAAAAGACTCCGTTTGCCGAGGCCATAGCCGGATATCAATTTCCTCATAATTTCTGGTTGCCAACCTTTTCCACGTTCAGACCTTTTATCTTATGCAGCTTATCAAAAACCTTAAAGTGGATGAAGACTTAATGGAGCCTTCATCCACGCACCTATATGGCTTTGCTGGATCGTCCGCAATAGCTGAAGGATCAGTACAGCCGGATTTATCAATTGGAAGCTTCCCTAAAGAGGCTACTATTCGGGTAAACTTCTTGGTGGTTCGAGAACTTCCGGCTTACAACGTCATTCTCAAAAGGCCATGCCTATCGAAGTTAGGTGCTATAGTTTCAACAAAGCACCTGAAGATAAAATTCCCGACAGAAATGGGAATTGGTCAAGTTTCTTCTAACCAAAGAATCTCTCGACAGTGCTATGTAGAATATTTGAAAGATAAGGAGGGCCCGAGGAAGGTAACTGCGTTACCAATAGAAGTACGAGACGATCGGGACAAGGCAGAGATGCAAAGGCCCGAGCCAATCGAGAAGTTGGAACAAATCCAGTTGTATCCTGATAATGAAAAAAGAATTACCTACATTGGGTCTGAGCAGCTAGAGGATTTCTAGAAGGAATTGAAGTTTTTTCTTCAACAAAACAGCGATGTGTTCGCGTGGTCTGCAGTGGATATGCCGGGAATTGATCGGCAGGTTGCAGAGGATAAGCTTTGGATAGATCCGAAGGTAAAACCAATAATTCAAAAGAGGATAAATTTCTCCATAGAAAAGCACGAAGCCATTCGAGGTGAGGTTGAAAAATTGAAGAACTCTGGGTTCATTGAACCCATTGAATGCCCAGTCTGGTTGGCCAACGTGGTAATGGTCAAGAAGGAAAATGGAAAGTGGAGAATGTGTATAGATTACACAGACCTCAACAAGGCTTGCCCAAAAGATTGTTATCCGTTGCCCAGGATAGTTCTTTTATTAGATGCCACCGCAAGATATGAAACATTAAGTTTCATGGATGCATACTCGGGATACAACCAGATCCTCATGAACAAAGAGGATGAAAAGTTTACTGCTTTCATGACTGATCGTGAAAGCTTCTATTACAAAGTCATGCCGTTCGGCCTGAAAAACGCAGGGGCTACTTATCGAGGGGCTGTCAACAAAATATTCAAAGACCTGATAGGGAGAAACGTGGAAGCGTATGTTGATGATATGCTGGTAAAGAGCACTGCAAGGTCAAAACATATTGAAGATTTAGCAGAGGTATTTTCAGTACTTCGGAAATACCAGATGAAGTTGAACCCGGAAAAGTGCGCCTTCGGTGTATCATCGGGCAAGTTCCTAGGCTTTATGGTGTCACAAAGAGGTATTGAGGCTAATTCGGCCAAAATACAGGTTTGATAGACATGGAAGCTCCCAAGACTGTTCGAGATGTGCAATGCCTAACAGGAAGAGTAGCCGCATTGAACCGGTTCATCTCACAGTCAGGAGAAAAGTGCCTACCTTTTTTCAAGGCACTCAAAGATTTGAGAGGCAGTTAGGAGGCAAAATGGTCGAAATAGTGTCAAAAGGCGTTCAAAGATCTGAAGGAAACACTGGGAAGACCACCACTCCTGTCCCGACCGGAAAAGGGAGAAATTTTGCAATTATATTTGGCAACATCCCCCTAGGTAGTAAGTGTAGTGCTTGTTCGGGAAAAAGATAAAAAAGCAATGGCCAATCTATTATGTCAACCACGTGCTACTCGACACGTGTTTGTGAGTTTTAAAAGTAACCGCAAGCGCACGGTATTGTGTAGCTAACGGGTTCTCGATCTCAAGGAGATATGCCACTTAAATTCAACTTCTTAACAGTAATGCGAGAGTGGAATGATTCAATTTTTTGTTAACTAATTAACTAAACTAAACGATCCTAATCTATACGTCTAATGCAATCGAATTGAAACGTAAAATAAATTAAACACAATCAATGCATAAATAAAAGACAGGAAAAAAAATGCGAACAATAAAAATAAAAAGGAAAAAAAGGTAAAACTAGTTAGTATGTTAAAGCAGTCAGTAAAATTTAGTTCATAGCTAAAATGCAGATGCAACACCACCCGTCACCAGAAGCAAAGGCACGACTGTAGGCTTGCTCCGGTTATGTGGTCCGAGATTATGAATGAATGGCAGAAAGTAAATAACAGAAAGTAAATAACAAAGCAATAAAAGGAAAAGGAAACCTTAACCAAAGAGAAGCACGACTGTAGGCATCTCAAATCAAGGATCCAGGGGAAGGGAGAACAATAAATAATGCTGAAAGTAAATCCTAAATTAAGAATATGGAGGGATAGATAGAAGCGGGAATGGAGGGAGGAGATGAGATTAATAAAGAAGGTTACTTACTTGCGAATTGAACAAATGATTCGAATCTCAACCAACCCTAACAACCAGATCTAGATCTAGAATGATCTAAATCTGCAATTGCTAGACCCAAAGAAAAACGAATCTAAAAAAATTGAAACTTGAACTTGAAGCTTGAATTGCATTACATAAAAAGATTAAACCTAAACATTGAATCTAGAAATTTACATCTCACTAATGCAAGCAAAGAAAACTAGAGAAAGCCTAAATAAACTGAAGAGAGAAGAAAGAATGCTACTACTAAGCTCTAGAACATCTCCTCCTTTGATGGAATATGATCTCTTTTTATAGAGTTTAGAGATATGAAGCACGGCTGAATTTGAATAAAACTCAGGGTTTCTATCTGACTCAGCCAATTAGGGTTTTGACGTAGTAATCGCGCCGACTTAGAGAAATCAGATGCATAATTTCACCGTTGGATTTGAGGTTTAAGTAGTCTTGAAGCTCTCCTCCAAAACTCAGCACGATCGGACATCGAATGACCGTTCGATGAAGGGTTTGATCGAAACTGGACAGAGGCATTCAAAAACGGGATTTTTCCTCTTTTTCTTTTTGAATATAAATCTTTTTCCTCTTTTTCTTTCTTTAATTAAATCCAAGATAGGAAATAAGATATTGAGGTATGCAAGGACTCTTTTCCATTTGGACTCTCTCAATAATATCTCTATAGATTTGATTTAAAATCTCAGCCGTAGATCAGATTTGCCTTCTTTATCTGTTCAATATTTCGGAGTTGGCCCATAATCACACATCTCTAGCCCATCATGCTCTAGATCGGGCCCATTTTCGCATTTGAGAATTTGGATGAACTTCTTGACGTGTAAAATAGCATGATTCAAGCCCAAAACTCCAAATATTTGCTTAAATCTTGAAAAGTCCTAAAATCTGCAAAAACAACATAAAACCCAAGGTAACTCCACTCTAAGTGTATAAAATGCATGCTTTATGCCCTAAGATTCCACACATAAATGTGCTCATCAACATGGAAACGCGATATTCCCCAGTTGAAAAGCAGAACTCGGCTCTTATGATAGCAACCAAAAAGCTACTGCCATATTTTTAGGCGCATCCAATCGAGGTATTTACTACTTTCCCTCTTAGTAAAGTTCTTCATAAACCTGATTTGTCTGGAAGAATGGTGGCATGGTCGGTAGAGCTAAGCGAATTCCAAGTAAGCTTTAAGCCTCGAACGGCAATCAAGGCCCAAGAAATTGGCCAATTTCGTAGAAGAAACTATTGCACCAATAGAGGAGATTGTCGAGCCTAGTATTCCAACCATATGGGAGGTATGCGTGGACGGCTCGAGCAATAAACAAGGAGCAAGGGCTGGGATTCTTTTGAAAAGCCCAACATGTTTTATTATTCGTTATGCGTTAAGGTTTGCATTCGAAGTAAGCAATAATGAGGCAGAGTATGAGGCTGGACTTCGCTTGTCAAAAGCAAAAGCATTGGCAATAGCGGAGGTAACTATCTTTAGCGACTCGCAGCTTATTGTCAATCAAGTACAGGGGGAGTATGGCGTCAAAGAACCCCAACTACAAAAATATCAAGAGATTGTGCAAGCGTTGCAGAAAGAATTCAGGAATCTGAAAGCATGTTAGATCCCAAGAAAAGAAAATATAATGGCAGATGAGCTATCAAGACTAGCTAATGCCAAGGAAAAGAATTTAGACCCTTCGGTCTATATTGAGGAAGTAACATTCCCAAGCAATCAGGAGAAGGAGATATCCTATATTGAAGCTAAACGATGCTGGATGGACCCGATCGTGGAATATCTTAGAGATGATAAGCTACCAGAAGATCCGAAAGAGGCAAGATTAATCAAGGTACGGGTAACACGATTTATAATGCAGAATGGAAGGCTGTACCGAAGGTCCTATGCTGGACCCCTCTTGAGATGCTTGGGTCTCGAAGGATCGGAAATAGCTCAAGCAGAGGTTCATGAAGGAATTTGGGGCTCACATGGGCGGTCGGGCTCTGGCCCACAAAATTTTGAGGCTCGGTTTGTATTGGCCGAAGCTCCAATAAGCTGCTATGAAATATGTTCATCGATGAAGCAATTGCCATATCCATGCTATGGTATCAAAAAGACCGGCTGAAACCTTGACTTCAATTCTAGACCCCATCCCTTTCCTTTCGCGATGTGGGGAATCGATATCATGGGAAAATTCACCAAGGCATCTGGCGGAAGAGAATATCTAATAGTAGCAATTGATTACTTCACCAAGTGGGTAGAAGCTAGTGCTCTGGTGACCATCACTGAAAAAAAGGTGGAGAAGTTTGAGTTAGAGTCTATCATTTATCAGTTCCAGATGCCAAAAATACTCGTGACTGATCATGGCACGCAATTCGATAATCCACAATTTGAACAATTTTGTAATACATATCTGATCGAGCATCGTATGTCATCAGTAGCATATCCCCAAAGCAATGGCCAAGTGGAGGTTACAAACCAAACACTACTTAAGGGGATAAAGAAGAGACTCAAAGCTGATAAAGCTTTATGGGTCGAAGAATTGCACAATGTTCTATGGGCCTACCAAACTATGGTTCGAACTCCCATAGGAGAAACTCCTTTTAAACTGGCATACGGGTCTGAAGCATTGGCACCTGCCGAGGTAATGGCTGGAACACTACAGGAAAGAGAGTTTGAGTAAAAAGCAAATGAAGAAGGATTGCTAGATATGTCACATCCTCCCAACCGGTACCCTAACTGGCATACCCGAGAGTGTGATCCACAGCCCTGAAGATCAAGTATCGAGGAAATCATCCTCGCACATATACAATAACATAATCGTAAACAGGAATTAATCAAGGTTTAATATTATAAACAAGGTTCAAAACAAAAATGAATAATTAGTATAATCAGAGTGCGGAAAAGATACGGGATATCCAATGATATCAGAAAGGAGTAAAGTGAGGCGGAAACTCACTTCACCAAAATAGTGGAACGTAGTATGAAAGTCAAAAGGAATTACAACTGAAACAAATGTACTAAGAAATAAACTAAGATCAAGCGTCTTCTAGTTTATAGATAACGTCTTCATAAGTATGGACTTCGTCAATCCAATGAATCCGTTCTAACTCTATGATGTTTTCAAAAGTAGTACGCAGCTTGATCCGCCGGGGGATCATCAGAGTAATCTTGATCGTCGCCAGCACCTTGCGTGTAATACGCTTCATTGGCTTGCGCTTCACTGTACTACTCGTCATAATAATCTGTTCCTGCAGGATAATCTAAACAAAGAATATACAAAAAGGAATGAGGTTCGAAGAAACTCGGTAAGGTAGTTAATCCATAACATCATAGATAACATGTGGCAAAACATAACATGATGCAATGCAATATGAAACAGATAAAGTGTGAATGCATCTAACTCTATGTATGCTGGTCTCTATGGTAGACATGCATTAAGTCATAGCACCGTACTTCTTAGGGAAAGTCCGCTCACACCCTCAACCATATAAGATATCTTGGGTTCCCTCAACCATTTAAGGTATCTTGGGCAGCCGGTTGGTAATGGGTCCTGCATCCCTCTCAGACAAACCATGGTAGGGGGTTAAGTCAACACACTCTCTCACAACCATTTGGCATAAGTACTGGCGCATGTCAGGGAAAAGCCTAGCTCAATGCTAGTCATCTAGTCAGTTACATCAACTCAGGTACAGATACTTCCATTCCTCGTCCCTGACGATCCTTTCCGGTATCCTTTCCACTAGAGTCCTAATAGTCCCTGACTACGGACTCATCAACCTATTGGTTATCCACATATGGTAAACGGGAAGATCTCATGTCCCCTCACGGATCATTTCACCGGTCTTGAGCGCCCATGAGCCCAAGTCTAGCCATATGCAACCCTCCAATAAATGGCCCCCACAATGTGATTCCCGTCCTCTCACGGGTTGGTTACCGGTCTTGAGCGCCCGTAAATCCCCATTGCTACCACGGGTCGTTCGATCTCAATACCCTTCCGAATCGGGTCTGATATAACAGGGGTATATCCTAGCCAAACACTGCTAGACATCCCTAAGTATGACAACCATTGATTCGGGAAAGTGTCAATGGGCAACCCCGGAAACATCCCATACTATTTTCGATAATGTCCAAGGACAGAAGTGTCAAAAGGACACCTCCCAATCCCAAACCAAACTTAATCAAACACATTCTCAGATCAGTCATGACATACACAACCAGTAGTTCATCATATAAAAGAGAATGTAAAAGCAAAATCAGATTAAGCAGTAATAAGTAATTCATATAACATGAATAATGAAAAAGATGATATAAACAAGTGCTACTGTTCCCACAGTAGGAGATCAGAATTAAAATACAACAACAGTAGGTAATCTCATAGTTTCATAAAGTAGAAACTAGAGAACAAGCAATCTATGTAGTTAAGGAATTAACTGTCCTTACCTTCTAACTTGGATGGGATCTTAAAGAATCAAGTATGATCTTGACTAAACCTGAGAAGACAGTCCTAAACAAGTGCACACAACATGTTAGGAAAGATGCATAAAGGAAAAGATCATAAATCAATCGAAACAGACCAAGATTGAGGTTGCTGTACTCATTGGTCGATTGATTGGTCTGCTGGACCAGTCGACCAATGAGTCAACCAATGCGGACAGTGGCATGCAAGAATCCGAATTTTGAGAATCCAGAACCGAATTCGATGGTTCAAAAGGGTACAAATCAGAGGGGAATTATTATGATAGTATTCTAGGGTATAGAGGATATCAAATCATAAATCAAATCAAGTTCCCAAATTATAACCTAGGAACACAAAGGTTAAACATAGATTATGAGGGAAAAATATTATAATCAAAGATTCAAGAATTAGGATATGAGGATTACAGATATAGTAAAGAAAACACGTTGATTGGGTTATCATGATCAAACTAGAGGTTCTTGATCTCACCCAAGAATTAGGGTTTTACCCTTTTTGGTTCCCTCGGAAAATAATTGAGAGCTTTGGATGAAGGGAGATAAATTGTTAGCCAAAAATAACAAGAAGGGTCATTCAATGATGAAGTTTAGGTTAACACAATATTACCCAAGAAGATTTTCCTTCACAAGGGAGGTTACCAAAAGCCCTCCAGACGATCTCACAGGTTAGGGTTTCAAAGGATAAGGGTTAGGGTTTCGAAGATTCCACTGGCTGAGGTTAAGATCATGATGATGATCATGGATCTTAAAGATCATGATGAGATCATGGAATAAATGGTTGCAAGAGTGCATCATCTTCTTCCTGATCTCAACGAAGAACAGAATTAAAGAAAGAAAATCAGAGGTAGAAGAGAGAGTGAGTGAAATCATACCTTTGCTGTAGGAGGATGAAGAATTCTTCAAGTCTTTGCGAGAGATCACCAAAGAATGCAAGGGAATGGGTTAGATTAGGGTTCTAACTCGTTCCAGAGGCTTAGGAGGCAGAGGAGGCAGAGTATTCCTGAGATTAGACTTAAATAGAAGAGACAGGATTCAAATTTCAAAAATAGAATCAATTGGTCGATTGGTCCAATCGACCAATGAGTCGACCAATCAAGACAGCAACTTCAAAATAGGGAATTGAAGGCTCAGATCAAGTCCAAACATCAAGGGGTTTTGCACAGACCTAGAGTGGCATACCTAGGAGTTAGAAATGCCTTTGAAACAATACAGAGACCACTCCAAGACCATCAACTAATCCAATCTTCATCCGGGTGCAGTTTCCACCATTTGGACACTGGCATCAACACTCATGGATTCCAATCCAGCCATCAAATCTTCAACAGAAATGGCCCAAAGATGACTTCTTGCCTTACTTCGGGTCATTGGTCCTACAAATAACAAAGTTTCCGGATTAGGGTAAGGGCTGGGTTTCACAAGATAGCCTTGAATTATTAGATGAAGTTCGTGCAAAAGCAATAGCATGAACTCAACATTATCAAAAAGGATAGCGTCACATTACATTTCCCAAGTGAAGAATCGTCGATACCGAGCGAGAGACTTGGTATTAAGGAATACCTTAGCTTCAACCCACGCCACCAGAGGAAATTGGACCCTTCATGCAAAGGCCCATATATGGTAACTAAACCGGTCGGTTCAGGAGCATATAAGCTGAAGAACATGACAACAAACAAAAAGCTGGATTGTTCGTGGAATGCTAGACACCTGAAGAAATATTATCCTTCGGAAGATTATCATTTTCATTCATGATGTACCAGCATTCAACTCAATCAATACAATTTTCAATTTTCAACACACTATCTTTTGATTGGGGGCAACACAATACTCAAGATCAGATCCAACGACAAAATCAAAAGGCATCGATTTAAAACCCGAGTGAGACCTTCTCAAACTTATTGAATTTCTTTGGAAATCCTTAAGTAAAGGCATTGGTTTAAAACCCGTGTGGGACCTTCTACAAGGCATCGGTTTAAAACCCGAGTGAGACCTTCTCAAACTTATTGAATTTCTTCAGAAATCCTTAGGTAAAGGCATCGGTTTAAAACCCGTGTCGAACCTTCTACAAGGCATCGGTTTAAAAACCGAGTGAGACCTTCTCAAACTTATTGAATTTCTCCAGAAATCCTTAAGTAAAGGCATCGGTTTAAAACCCGAGTGAGACCTTCTCAAACTTATTGAATTTCTCCGGAAATCCTTAAGTAAAGGCATTGGTTTAAAACCCGTGTGGGACCTTCTACAAGGCATCGGTTTAAAACCCGAGTGAGACCTTCTCAAACTTATTGAATTTCTCCGGAAATCCTTAAGTAAAGGCATCGGTTTAAAACCCGAGTGAGACCTTCTCAAACTTATTGAATTTCTACGGAATTCCTTAAGTAAAGGCATTGTTCTAAAAAAACTAAGACCTATTGCAATAGAGACTCCAGTGACTGACAAAGTTCAAAGATAAAGTTAATTCTTTATTCCTTTAAACGATCAGAAGGGGTTAACCTTTACATAAAATGTACATATGAGATAACAAGTGTTGAGATACAATCCTCGTTCGGTCAAGAAGGAAAATCATCATCGATGATTGTGAAGAACTCCAAAGACAGGATCGAAGCAGCTTTGTCAGAAGCAACACAAAGTCAAGAGAACAGAGTCAAGAAGACATATGATGGCTACTGGTCGTGGAGACATAGGTCATCTCATCATTTGGTTCTCTTCCTCAGTGATTGTGAAGAATTTCGTAAACTCCCACCTATAAAATCCTCCGCAGTTCCATACTCTTTATCCAGCTTTTTCTGAAGAAGCCTGGCCTTTGGTCAGACTTGCATTCAAGGCAAGCACTTCGTAGCTAAATCCTTTAAGAAGAGACAAAGGAGGAGAGTCATCAAGATAATGCATTATATCTGGATCTGGAGTAGGGAGGTCCACCACGTCATTGGCCCAAGCAGGAAGAGGAAGTCCCAGCTTTGCAAACACTTCGGGATGACAATTTGCGCGGTGGGGAGCCATGTTGATATAAGGATTTCTCCTTAGTATCGATTCTCATACCTCGTTCTCACCATCCCGATATGCCTGCAAGTTATAAGCGTTCAGCATATCAACAAAAGGCTTACTTTGCAAATATTTGAAGATGCAAGCCCTGCAAACATCAATCGGAAGGGACTCGGGCAAAAGGGTGGCAGCTTGCCTTTGTGGCGTAGATACGGCTTTAGACCCTTTCGCCCCTACCGAAAGCTTCTCAACTTCCCACTCCAACTTTCGGATTTTCTCCCTAGCACCATCCAAATCCGAACGAAGTTGCTAGTTTTCAGAATTCTTCACTCGGAAAACCTCCCAAGCATTGTCTCCAAGACAAGCAATCTCAGCATCCTTGGCTTTGGATTCTTCCCGAAGCCTTGAAAGCTCATTACTCAGTCTACTGATTCTAAAAGCTACTTCCACCTGATTGTGGAAATTACCAGCAAGGCTCCTGCAACAACTCAAGAGTTAGTCAAGAGCAAAAAATCTTCAGAACGAAAGGCAATGAAGAGAAACATACATCACCAGGGACTTTATAAAATCCCTATCCGGGACCGTAGAGAAGGCTCTGCTCTCGGCAGGCATCTGGACAGAAGTGCACCATTCTAGTGCCTTGTCAAAATCGCCTGTCACAAAGTTAGACCTCTTCAGCGACCAAGAAGGTTGGAACACATCATCATCTGACCAAGGACGCTTTCTAGAAGCAGCACCCTCAGTGTGAAACCCAGCCCTAACCTTGACCCGAAAACCCTGTTGTTTGTAGGTCCGACAACCCAAAGTAAAGCAAGAAGTCAACTATGGCCATCCCAGTGGAAGACTTGGTGTTTGGCTTAGAATCCATGAGTGTTGATGACAGTGTTCCATTTATGGAAACTGCACCTTGATGAAGAAGGAATTAGTTGATGGACTTGGAGTACTCTCTGACATGGTTCGAAGACATTTCTACCTACTAGGTAAGTCACTTGGTGTGTGTGCAAAACCCCTATATGTTTGGATTTGATTTGAGCCTTCATTTCCCTGTTTTGGACTTGCTGTTCTGATTGGTCGACTGGCCCAGTCGACCAATCAATCGACCAATGAGATCTGATTTGCTGATTAGGTCTTTGCTTGCTCTATTTAAGTCCAATCTCGAGTCTACTTCGTATTTTCTGCCTCCAAACTCTTTGGAATGAACCAGAGCCCTCTGCAAGTCATCTCCTCTCCATCCTTGGTGATTCTCTTGATGGACCTTTCGTCAAATCTCTTGCATTTACATAGAAAGGTGTGTGATCATCCTCTTCTATGTTTTGTCTTTGATTCTCCATTACTTTTCTTTCCTTTTTTGATTGAGGACAATAGAGATGATGTTGCATCTCTATTGCAACTATCACTTTACTCATTCCCTCTCTCTTCCTAAGGATCTAAAGCTTGGTGGATGATCTTCATCAAGATCATCACTCGCTTTTGAAGGAAAACATGTATCTATTCTCTTTCTTTATTTAGATTGATGTTCTACAGTCTTAGATCTATTTTTCTAGAGAATCTATGCATGCTTTTCATGAATTCTTTAGCGGATTAGTGATACATTATCCTATAGTTTCTCGTCCATGATTTTTTCTATGAATTCTTCAAAGAACCATGATTGATCTAATTATGGTAAGTTTTTGTTTCCTAAATTGTTACTTGAAGACTTGATATGATTAGAGTTTTGAAGTCCTTTATATACTAGCATACTATCCTTGTAGTTTCCCTCTTGTTTGGTACCCTATTGAGCCACCAAATTCAGTTTTGTATTCAAAAATCTCTGATTTTGTAGGCCACTGTCTCTGTTGGTCGACTGAGGTAGTAGACCAATCAATCGACCAATGAGGACAACAACCTCATATTTGGTCTGTTTTGGATGATTTGATTTCTTTCCTTTTAGTTATCTTTCCTAATATGTTATATATACTTGTTTAGGACTTTCTTTCCAAATTTAGACAAGATCTTACTTGATTCCCCAAGATCCTTTGCGAGTTATATAAGGTAAGGATGGTTATATCCTTAATTAGATAGATTGCATGATCTAGTTTCTATATTTGAATCTCTTTGATTTATTTCCTTAATTAGATTCTTATACTGATATTCTACTGATGCAACTACCTTGATTACAGTAGCATTACTTGTTTATGCTAATTAATTCATGTATGATGTACTTACCAATTATATACAAGTTGGATGTTGTTATTGCTTTCTTTCCATATAAGAAGTTACCATATATGTGATATGATGGATATATGTTTGTGAATGATTAAGTATGGTTTGGAAAGGGGAGGTGTCCTTTTGACACTTCTATCCTTGGACAACTACGGGAATATTATGGGATGTTTCCGGATATGCCCTTTGGACACCTTCCTAAACTGTTGGATGACATATTTAGGGCTGTCTAGTAGTGTTTGGCTAGGATGTCCCGTTATTTCAGACCCTAATAGGAGGGGTATTGAGACCGAACGACAGTGGTAGCAATGGGGATTCATGGGCGCTCAAGACTGGTAACCAACCCGTGAGAGGAATCACATTGTTGGAGCCATTTATTGGTAGGGTTGCATATGGATAGACTTGGGCTCATGGGCGCTCAAGACCAAAAACCAACCCGTGAGGGGACGTGAGAGCTTCCCGTTTACCATATGTGGATAACCAATAGGTTTGATGAGTCCGTAGTCAGGGACTATGAGGACTCTAGTGTGAAGGACACCGGAAAGGATCGCCAGGGGCGAGGAATTGACGTATTTGGATCTGACTTGATGTAACTAAGTAGGAGACTTGCATTTGGCTAGCCTTTGACCCTGACATGCACCAGTAGTTAGACCAATGGTGATGTGAGAGAGTGGTGACTTAACCCCCAGCCATGGAATGTCCTGAGGGATGCCGGACCCACTACCAAAAGGCGTTGTGTGATGAGACCTTCCTAAAGAAGTACGGTGCTATGACTTAAAGCATGTCTGCCAATAGAGACCAGCATACATAGAGTTAGAATCATATTGCATCATGTGTTTCATATCATATAGCATTTTACTCTACTTTGAAATCCTGCTATTTATGTTGTTATGGATTAACTGCCTTACTGAGTTTCTTTGAAACTCATTTCTTTTGTGCAATGTATTTTTAGATTTTTCTACAGGTTCTGAGTATCATGACTACTCGTATGAAGAAGCGCAAGGAGAAGAGGCATATCTCCAGGAAGGTGATTGTGGTTACGACAATTACACTGAAGATTCCGCGGGTGGTTATGCTGCGTACGATGCTTAGTCCGACCATAGAGTGGAAGATCTCCCTTGTGCCATTTTTGAGATTTATACTTATAGAGATGTTGTCTATAAGATTGACAACAATTTAGTTACTTATTGTACCTGCTACTGGGATTAGTTTTCATCCCTTTTCCTTTTCTTTTTAGAAATACTTTTCCGCTGTTTGTAGAGTGGGATTCCGCCTCACTTTACTTATTGATTTAGAAATTTTGATTGTCTTTCGTACTCTGATGATATATGATTTATTCTTTCCTTATTTGGATCTTTTGATTATACATTGTACATTGATTATTTATGTTCATGATTATGTTATTGTCTATGTGGGAGGTTGATTACCTCGATACTTGATATTCGGGGCTGTGGATCACACACTCGGGTATGCCAGGTAGGGTATCGGCTGGGTGGATGTGACACTCAACCTCCTCGGGAACATCCACAATAGTTGGAGGGGTGGAGGAGGATGCCAAACAAGCCCTAGAGGCAGGTTTGGGAACCCGAACGACGACCGAAAGAACCACATCTTCCTTAGAAGACCGAACGATCTTCATCATGGAAGAAGACGCCAACGAAGCGCCAGCAAGGGTTTCGACAATGCGAACAGCTACGGAAGGGGCCACATCCTCCTTGGGAGACCGAATGGTCTCCATCATGGAAGGAGACGCGGGAGAGGCACCAACAGAAGCTGCAAGATTCTGAACTTTAGAAGATTCACGAACAACAATCTCCTCGCATGGAACAACCTTCGTCAGCATTGGAGCAGTCTTCTTGGAAGACTTCGCCCTAATATTATCCAAGTTAACTCTTGGAGGCACTACAAAGGAAAAGAAAGCATCGTCAGTACGAGAGATCAACCAAAAATAATGAAGAAAAGGGAAAACCCTAGATTTCTAAAGAACAGACGAAGCAAAGAATATCCAACAAAGAACTTCCGGAATAAGTAAACCCCAAGTATACTATAGTGGAGATTACTCAAGGAGAAGTAATTCATGTTAAAATTGAACGACAGAGAAGAAACTCACTTGTTCAAGTTCTGATCGAGGTATCGTCAGAGGATAAGAGTACAGAGGTAGCAAAGGCAAAACACTACTTTGCAAACAATGAAGACTAGAATGACTTGCAAATAACAAAGACAAAGATGAAGCACGCTTGAGGAACTTAAATAGCCTCAGGGAGTGACGTGATGGTTGAAAACCCAAGTAAATCAAGGGTTAAAACAGAAGGGACGTTTCGAATTCCTAAAAATGCAGGATCAACGGTCCGGGGATGGCGCTTCAAATTCGAAACTTAAAGGCTCTCCCAAGTTTCCACGTGGAGCAACGTGCACCTGATACGAGGATACTGCCAAATACCAACCGCCGCACTAGTATTAAAAAAAAGAGTATTCCCAATTCCTTGTGAAGGACAATTTATACATGAATACGAGGAAACGTTTGGGCTCCGTCATAAAGAGGGAGCAGTTGGGGGAGAAATGCGCCAAGCATCATAAAGGGTTCGATTAGAACTAAATCAACTCAAATCAATGCTCCTGAGCGTATCCCTCTGATGTCCCGAGCGTCATCTTCAACTAAGGTACAAGTTTATCTTCATAAGAGCTTATCTCAGTCCTTAACATCATTCTACGTAAGGAAACGGAGAAAATGTTCCAAGTGCGCTATGAGAAAGTATTATTAGAACTTCATAGCAATCATTGAAAGAGTTCGAGAAGAAGGAGGCAAATGTCTATTTCATTATCAACAGCCTTCCAGATGTCATTCTGCCCCGCTCTGTAAGCTTGAAGGTTGAACGAAGTCATCAGATCGCTGAAGGGAACGCTGTTCAGGATACTTCGAATGCAGTCCCTTCGAAGATCTTGAGAAAGATGTTCAGGTTTGCTGGGAACCGCCATCCCCTTCAGAGGCTCATTCTCTTTCTCTTGAAACTTGAGTCTGTCAGTACTCTTGGTAGCAAGCATTTTCTGCTTCTCAGCCTCGCGCTCAGCAGCAACAGCACTACTGATTGACAAGTCAAGATCTTTTTTCAAAGAGTTGATAGCCTTGTCATTCTCCTCCTTCAACACTTCGGCCGCTTTCTTCAGCCTGTCCACCTCAGAATTGGCCTTCGCCAAATTCTCTTTAGAAATCTATAGCAAGGAGCCGTTACGACCAACTCAGCTCAAAGCCTCCATGTGTTGGTAGAAGCTCAGCACGGCATTCCTGAGAAAGCAGGTGAATTATCAAAAATCCTAGGAGAGATTACAAAACAAGTAGCAAAAGACCAAGAAAAATAATACCTTGTGGAGAGACGAACGAGAGAGTCATCTTGCAGGGTTTCAAAGGCTTGGCGATCGGCCGGCATTAGGCCAAGAGAGCTCCACTCGGCAGCCTTCTTATGGTCCTGCGTGACCCGGTCCGACACCACCAATGACCATTGTGGAACAAAGACTTCCTTTTGGTTCGAGCAGGAGAGGGGACTTCGACCTCTTCCACCATCAATCTTTTCCCTCTCCCCAAGGCCTCAACTATTGGCCTCAAGTTTCTTATACCCTTATTGGAAGGGTCTGGAGGAGGCATAGAGGCCACCTGGTCTGCAGTCAATACCCGAGGAGACCGTTGCTCTGCAGTCACAATGGCCTTGGCAGCCTTAACCCGAAGGTTGTCTGGGTTATTTCTTGGAGGCATTACAAAGAAGGACAAAAGTCAAAAAGTTGATTAAGGCTGCAGCATAGTCAAGAAAGGTGAAACGTGACAGTTAGAAAGCTCACATTGAGCTAGCCCCCAATATTGCAAAATGGGGGTGTATTCCATCTCATAACCATGTATCTCTTGATACTATGGAATTGACTTGATCCTCCTAACAGCTGCTCTGTCTACCTTGGAAAGTGGAGGGACCCGGTTGCCCTCATAATATGAAGTGAACAGTTTCCAGGTGGTTGGGAAGTTAAGGTCTGATTGAGGCGCTCAGCAAAAGAAATACCGCTTGCGCCACCCCTTGTGATTGGAAGGACAGGTTCCCCTGGCAAGAATGTTGCCCGACAAGTCAAGCTCAACCTTGTTGCGCTTGAAAAGAACAACCCAGCTCGGAGGGTGAGAAAGAGACAGAACATGAAAATGTACAAAAAGAGGAAGAGAAGGTGTGATGCCAAGTTCGAAACATAAACCCAGAAAGCCGACAATGAGATGCTAGCTATTGGGAAGGAGCATGCCAGGACAAATCTCCCAGTGATTTAAAATGGCAGAAAACAAAGTATTGAAGAAAGGAAAGCGAACTCCGCTTTCCAGAGTATCTATATACAAGGAAAATTCACCAGGAAGGATCGAATTAACCCTCTCATCAGGAGTGGGAGCTCTAAGATGGTACGAAGAAGGAAAGTCGAAGCGTTCGATGGCCGAAAGAAGGTTCTCCTCAGTAATGGAGGAAGGAACAGAACTAGGTTCATCAGTGGACTTGATAGGTTGTTTGGACTGCCCAGAAGATTCAGCAGTCGCCTTTGGAGTTCTGGATGGTCCAGACTCAAGAAGCACGAAAGGAGCCTCAGCACATTCTTCTGCTCTTTTCTGTTGGCTAACTTCTTTGAAGTCATGCCAAAGAGCAGTTAAGGTTTTCTTATCACTATCTGACTATTCAGGAGGAACAGAAGCAAAGCCTCATCGCCAGAGTAGCCCTTACCGGCGCTATGTTCAAAAGGAATTTCAGAATAAACCCTACCACCTCCCATCACTGTAAAGGTTTGGTTGTGGTTTTTAACAAAAAAGAAATCGGAGATGAAAGTAAAAAATTGAGATAACAAGTAAAGGGTACAAAGGAGTCAGTGGACTTACTGATTTACCGAAGAAAAAAGCCTAAGGGCGAGAAGATTGTTAGAGCGCGAAGAAGACGATGAAGTTTCAAAATTCCAGACAAAGAGAATGAAACGTATGACGACAACGAACCGCTTTTAAGCACTCACAAAGATGATCAGGGACGTATACGATCGAGATGGATTCAACATCAACAATCGTGATTTGAAGACGTTCGAAAGTTTGAACTCACGAATCAAACAGGCGATTCAGAAACCGTCGTTTCGATTTCGTGAGCAATGATGATTTCGGCTGCAGAGGACGCGTGGTGTCAACCCCATAGAAAGTGAAGACATTCACGATGCTCGAGGAAAAAGCAATATAGCCGCATTAAATGCGATATGACATTTAATAAACTGAGGATTATGCAAAGCCCTCTTTCAACAGATTATCAAGTTCAAAACCAAGCCCTCGGAATTGCCCGAACGCTTGGTCTGGGGGGCTCGTGATACGGAAATATAATCGAACGGGTTCGCCCTTGGTTCGACCCTCGACTCCAGTCGGGAAGAAAGGAATCAACTCGCTTCCCAGCGGGCCGGTTTCAGAAGATAGCTTGCTGAGGAAGAAGCTAACTCAGTCAACAAGCACGCCCGAATCCGCGATAATCGAAGTGGACGAATCGTCAAGGAGACGGTTAACAACACTTGCGGAAAATACCGATCGTTATTATATGAATAACTACCATATAACGTTCATATTATCAAAGGAGTTATCTATTAGCCAACCAAGAACGGATCTATTTGTTAAGATCTGACGGTTATCCGAAGAAGGCTCAAATACATCCAACGAAGGAGATTCGAAGGTACACACTATATAAGACATCACCTGCCAACAAGGGATATATACAATCGACTCGTATTCTCAACATTCATTTCTTTTGCTCTGGTGCTCAAGCGAGTAGGTTTATGATCAGTTCATCAACTGACTTAGCTTTCGGAGGTGGACTCCCGACCCCAGCGGTTGGGCCACATCTGACGTTCATTTTTGCAGGTCACTCACAGGAGATCTAAGGGCTGAGTAGATTTCGGACGCATCAATGCTTTAGATATATTTTAAATTATCTACAAAGCTATAGTTCTCAGAATAATAATAATAAAAAATAAATCTTATTAATTTTGGTGGGTAAAATCTACCAAAATAGTTGGCTCACAGTAGTTTGTTAGATGTCATATTCTTCAAAGGAAAATGTCTGTGAATGAACAAAGGAAATTTCCTACGAATGCAACTATCTTTCTATTGGCATAGTTTTTTTTTTTTTTTTTTTTTTTTTTTTTTTTTGATAAGTAGAAAGAACAAGAAAAGAAACTAAACGCTTGACGACACTAAGTGTATCAGTGTATAAGAAACCCTAAAATCCGTTCTAAAAACTAGATTGACTTGCTTCCTATCTAGCATTTGTACAATATAAAGCAAGGAGGGAGCTAGCTGAAGGGGCCAGCATCCTCTCCTTTTATAATGCAAAATATCCCAAGATTCAAGGTCAGAAATGACACACTGAAGCTTCAAGTTCATAGATAAAGTTGTTTGTAACCCCCAAAACAGAGCCAAAATAAGCACTTCCTCATTCTCTCTGTGGGACGACGGGCTAGATCCCACTTGTGCTATTTGGCCAATAGTTACTATTCCAGAAAAACCAGTTTCCAGATGCTTCACCACTAGCTATGGTTCCTACCAGTACAAGAGTTGAATCAGACATGGATGAGAAGTTAAAACTTACTTGTGATGCATTACTGTTAGGGTTTAGAGTTTGAGCACAATGTTGCTTAAAGCATTGCACCCTGAGTATCTAGCTTGGAATACTCAGACCGTTGCTTCCAACTGATATTTATAGAGTAGTACTAGGTTATACGGCTAATTGGACTCTCCTATAAGACTCATTACACCATTGGATCGTAACTAATCCAATGACTAATAACATAATTATATGTTGGGTATAATTCAAATACCTCAACATTAACATCATCTTCAGATTAGATGTAAGGACAGATGGAATGGATCAGGACAACAGGCCATGAGCCAGTAGTTAATTTCATGGAGGATGGAGACAGGCTCCAGGGTCAATTCAGGTCTCTTGTCTTAATCCTCCTAGCCCACAAAACATAACAGATGATACCTACAATATTGAATACCCAATCGAGAGAAGCTTTTATGCCATTTAAAGTGATTTGCAATGCTAAGACAGAAATTGAGGCAAGAAGTATCCATTCGTTGGGTATTCAAGCCAAGCGGGCCAATGACCCACAGCCTCTGAGTCAGTTCACAGGTAAACATCAGATGAATTTGTGTTTCTTCAGATTTACTGCAAAACACACACAAAGGTGAAATGTCATGATTCCACATAGCAATAATTGACGCGATAGGGAGGCCCCCATTCAACGTACGCCAAAGAAATATTTTGGCATAGTTGATACTAATGAGATTTTGACACACTAAAACTATAGGAAGAGAGGAAACTAATTACAAACTTCCCAAACCAGTCTTGGGTTTTCAGAGCATATCAACTATGGAGTCCAGACCAGTCAGTCTGGGAGGATCTCTAGCTGTGCCCAACGTTCAGGAGCTGATTAAGGAGCCGATCAACACTATCCCACCACGCTATATCCGTCCTGATCTAGATCCTCCAATCATCTATGATGCTGCCTCTCTCCCTGCAGTCCCTGTAATTGACTTGAAGCTGCTAATCTCAGGAAAATCAATGGACTCAGAACTGACAAGACTACACTCTGCTTGTCAAGATTGGGGTTTCTTCCAGGTAAGTGATTAGTTTGTCTTCGTTATATGAGAGTTTGGGAACTTTCAAGTAGGGTATCCTTCTACTTTATGTATGAAGCGATGTTATTTTGTTCTCCAATAACGTAGACATTGAAGAACACATATAAAGGGTTCGATAAAATCACTAGCTCGGTACCCAAAGAAAGAACCACTGAAATCTTGACCTCTCCCACAGCGAATTTTATGGGCAGTGGAGGCTGTGATTCCAAGCGCTTGGTATAATTGCAAAGGTATGGAGCATTGGAGTGTAGTCGATTGAGCTTCATTAAACATCTTTGTAAGGGCAGGCTTGCACAGAAAGGCCATCCAATGCTTGTGTTCAAAGTCGCGAAGTGCCTTTTTTTGGCGTTTTCTCATTATCTGAGGGTCTGGGTGGTACTTGATTTGGAAGAAGCGTTCATACGCAACAATGGAGTAGTATGCAACCGGAGCCATAGATTTTGTAGTGACCAACTCTTGGCCTTCATCAAAAAAAAAAAAAAAAAAAAAAAACTCTTGGCCTTTTCCTGCAAATCAACCAAAGACCGTGATTTATGTGTTGAGGATACGCCATGTGTTACCTACCAATTACATCCTATAATCTGATTGTCTATAGATACTGTAATCCTGCTTAACAATATTTGAATGAAATTCATTCTCTTCACGGTATCACTCCTACTCTCCTGTGTTTCTATAAATTCTTGTTTGTTTCCTGATACTTGGCCTTTCTTTCTGGTTTCTTCCTTCCAATTTCATCTCTGTTTGTTTTTGTTTTGGAATGGCATTTGCAGATTCTGCTACTAATATTTCTCTGTCGTCTCCCACTCATCTTCCCACGTTTGTCTCTATTGATGCAAAATCCTGCTCGACCACCCGAACGAAGGTACCTGCAAGCATGTGCTCGGCCATGTTGGCTGAGTAATGCCTCCGGCGATCAAGTGAGCAAGAAACTATAAGTGAGAAAGCTTAATCTCAATTCTAACCACAAAGAAGATGACATCAGAATACATGCCTTTCTACAAGGATCCTTTGGGTATTTATAGAGTCAGAGGAGTTACATTGAAGTGCTGGAATACTAAAGTCCGAACTGGACTCCAGTTTGCACTCTTTTCCTTTGCGTTGCTGTTATAGAGTTCGATTGGTACTCTATAAGTAATTTGAGTCTGATCTTTTCATCCCTAATTTGAGGAGTGATACGGAGAAATTATGATCAAACCGGGTTCATACCTAGTTCGACCCTCGACCCCGGTCGAGGCAGAGGGAACCGACTCGCTCCCGAGCAAACTGGATCCAGAAGATGGCTTGCTGAAGAAGAAAACTGATTCAGCTACAAGCACGCCCTAATCCTACTTATAGATTAGGGTAATTACCATAATGATGGCAGACTCGAATTGACGGCTGCGGCTAATCATTATCGAAGGGATAATCATCGCATAACCTAAAGAGTTATCTCAGGAGTCCTCTACTAGTCCAAACTAGTAGAAGTCTGTTGCTCAACGGATCTATCTGTTAGGATCCAACGACTACCCGAAGAAGGCTCAAGTGCATCCAACGAAGGAGATTCGAAGGTACACTCTATATAAACCTCACTACCATACGAGGTGAGGGGGATCGAAAACACACAATCTGAGACTCAGGTTCAGATACATACTGATAGACTTAAAACTATCAGCGGCTTACGATCTAGATCACCTTTCCCAGTTCTTCATTCCTTAGCTCTGTGCTTCTAGCAGAGCCGTTTGTGATTAAGTTCATCAACTGACTTAGCCTTCGGAGGTGGACTCCCGACCCCCGCGGTCGGGCCACATCTGACGCTTTCGTTTTGCAGGTCATCACGAGGAGATCTAAGGGCTGAGCAGATTTTGAACGCATCATTTGGTGCCGTCTGTGGGAACGACTTGAAAAGCCATGGTGACTAGATCAGCAGCCGCTGCACAGCGCAATTCCGGTGTTCAGATCCCTGGAGCGAATAATCCAGATATTCCCCAGGGAAGCCAAAATCCTATCGAGGTAGATGATGGTCAGAGAGGACGTAATCCTCCTAATACATTCCAAGATCAATTGGATCAGGTAAAGATTCAACTTTTGGAGGTGAGCCAAGCACTCTGCCTGCTCACCAGACGAGTGGTTTTACCACAAGAACCTGATCAATGCGATTCAGGGAGATGTGCGTTACCACGTGATCAAAGATTGGCTGAAGACCGAAATATCGGTCAGAATTTTCGTGAAGGAGACTGAGGACCTAGGAGGATTGATGATCAACCTAGGCGAGACGATTGGTTTGACAGACCGCAAGAGAGTACAACTGATTCAAATACAAGGTTGGATACAGGGGTAAGAACTCACTCACCAACTGTCAGAAGAACCGTTCGCGATGATCGAGCAGTTCGCGACGAGCGGAATGTTCGGGAAGGACGGGCTGTTCGTGATGATTGGATAGCACCGGATGATCGTGTTAATCGAGGTCGTGATCATATTGCTGAAGATCACCCGACCCAGATTGGTCAGGAATTGGCCAACATCAATGAGAAATTAGGGCAGCTGGCTAAGGGCAGGATTGCTGAGGATCTTTACTCAGTCATTCGGAAGACCCCCTTTGCCGAGCCAATTGCGGGATATCAGTTTCCCCATAACTTCCGTTTGCCTACCTTTTCTACATTCGATGGCTACGGAGATCCAACAGCTCACATCGGCTATTACCAACAGACCATGGCAGTTTCAGGAATTCTGATGAAATTTTATGCAGGGTTTTTGGTTCATCTCTAACTAGAGCAGCACAAAAGTGGTTTTCAAACCTCCCCTCTGGAAGGATCGTAAACTTTGATGAATTGGCGCGCAAATTCATAGGGTGATTCCAGAGTGGAATACAGGTCAAGAAAACGGAAGAAACCTTGTTTACTGTCAGACAAGGAAAGAACGAATCAATCAGAGAGTTTCTGAAAAGATTCAACAAAGTAACGATGGAGATAGAAATTTTGGATGAGCAAGTAGCCAAAACTGCTTTATTCACGGGACTCACTAATCGGAAACTCCTGGAGTTATTACTACAGGATATGCCTACGACTTATGCTGAGTTGGTACAGAGATGCCAGAAGCAGGCTGAAGTCATGGAGATTCTAGACGCGCCCCAAGAAGATAATAAAGTCTCCAATAAGGAACAGAAGGCTCCTGAGCGAAGCCAGAAGCCAAAGAAAAATGTCCGTGATCGGGTTGGAAAATCTCAGGCTTGGCGCCAAAGGTCTCCCGGTAAAAGTGAGTATACTCCATTGAATGTTCCTCGGGCTGATATTTTAAATATCATCAAAAGAAAAAATATCTTGAAGTGGCCGCCTAAAATTCTTTTGAAACCCGAGAGCAGCAGGATCGACAAAAGTATTGCTGATTCCACAAGGACTATGGTCATTATACAAATGACTGTTGTCATCTGAAAGCAGATATTGAGAGATTAATATCTCAGGGACATTTGTCTAGTTTTGTTAACAGAAGGAGGGAGGAGCCACGTGAGCCACGTACGACTGCTCCTAAAAGGGATCGTTCGGTTAGTTCAGAATGATCAAGGGAGGCCCCGAAGTCTAAGAAGGGCAAGGAGGTGATTGAAGCTACTCGGTCACCGATCCTTACCATCTTCGGGGGACCAGAGCCCGAATCACTCCAGAGTCTGAAAACAAAATCCAAATTTGTTGGAACCGGAGAGACGCGGAAGCGAAAAAAGCTGAATGGTGAAGATTCTATCACCTTTAGCGAGGAGGACGATAGAGATGTTTGTTTACCTCATGATGATGCCATAGTCATCAAGGTAGAGATTGCACGTCGGGAAGTGCATAGAGTTTTGGTTGATACGAGTGGTCTGCAGTGACCTAATTTCTTACGAAGTGTATCAAAAATTGAAGGTGGATCAGGACTTGATGAAACCTTCATCCACACATCTATCTGGTTTTGAAGGGTCATCTGTAGTGGCAGAGGGATCGGTCCAGTTGGACTTATCTATTGGAAGTTTCCTAAAGAAACAACCGTCCGAATCAATTTTTGGTAGTTCGGGAACTTCCAGCTTATAATATTATCCTCGGGCGACCATCTTTATCCAAGATAGGTGCTATTGTTTCGAAAAAACACCTGAAGATAAAATTCCCGACTGATATGGGAATTGGTCAAGTCTCCTCTGACCAAAGGATCTCTCGGCAATGTTACGTTTCCTATTTAAATGACAAGGAGGGCCCGAGGAAGGTAACTGCCATACCTATAGAAGTTCGAGACGATCGGGAAGAGGCAGAGATGCAAAGACCCGAACCAGTGGAGAAGCTAGAACAAATCCAGCGTGTTACCGAGGATGAGAAAAAGATTACTTATATCGGGTCTGAACAGCTGGAGGAATTTAAAGATAAGCTGAAGTTATTTCTTCAACAGAATAAAGATGTATTTGCATGGTCTGCTGAAGACATGCCAGGAATCGATCGGGTTGTCACAGAGCATAAACTCTGGATAGATCCTAAGGCGAAACCAGTGATACAGAAAAGGAGAAATTTCTCCATTGAAAAATATGAAGCCGTTCGTAGCGAAGTTGAAAAACTCAAGAATTCTGGTTTCATAGAACCAATTGAATGCCCAACTTGGTTGGCCAACGTGGTAATGGTAAAAAAGGCAAATGGGAAGTGGAGGATGTGTACAGACTACACAGATCTTAACAAGGCTTGCCCTAAAGATTGCTATCCGTTGCCTCGGATTGACCTCTTGATAGATGCGACTGCAGGATATGAAACTTTAAGTTTCATGGATGCCTACTCGAGGTATAATCAGATCCTTATGAATAAGGATGATGAGAAGTTCTACGGCTTTCATGACTGATCGTGAAAGCTATTATTATAAGGTCATGCCTTTTGGCCTGAAGAACGCAGGAGCAACATATCAGAGGGCCGTCAACAAGATTTTCAAAGATCTGATAGGAAAAAATGTTAAAGCTTATGTTGACGACATGCTAGTGAAAAGCTTTACAAAAGCAAATCATATTGCAGATTTGGTCGAGGTATTCTCGATCTTGCAAAAGTATCAAATGAAGCTAAACCCGAGAAAAGTGCGCCTTTGGAGTCTCCTCGGGCAAATTTTTGGGCTTCATGGTATCACGAGAGGGAATTGAGGCTAATCTGCCAAAATACAAGCTCTGGTTGATATGGAGGCTCCCAAAACTGTTCGTGATGTGCAATGTTTAACAGGGAGAGTTGCTGCTTTGAATCGATTCATCTCCAAGTCTGGAGAAAAATGTTTGCCTTTCTTCAAGGCACTTAAAGACTTGAAGGGCAGCAAGGAAGCAAAATGGACTGAAGAGTGCCAGAAAGCTTTCGAGGAGTTAAAAGAAGCACTTGGACAACCACCGATCTTGTCCAGACCAGAGAAGGGGGAAATATTACAGCTATATCTAGCGACATCCCTTTCAGCAGTCAGTGCGGTACTTGTTCGTGAAAAAGATAAAAAACAGTGGCCGATTTACTATGTAAGCCACGTGTTGCCGAGATGCGGAGACAAGATATTCGCAGATTGAGAAGCGAGCTCGGCTCTCATGATGGCCGCCGGGAAGCTAAGGCCATATTTTCAGGCTCATCCAATTGAGGTATTCACAACTTTTCCTCTTAGTAAAGTTCTTAATAAACCTGATTTGTCTGGAAGGATGGTGTCCTGGTCAATTGAACTCAGTGAGTTCCAAGTGAGCTTTAAGCCCAGAACTGCAATCAAGGCTCAGGCATTAGCCGAATTTTGTAGTAGAAACTACTGCACCGGTGGAACCCACCATCGAGGATCCCATTATACCAACCACTTGGGAGGTATATGTGGATGGTTCGAGTAATAAAGATGGAGCAGGAGCTGGAATTCTATTAAAAAGTCCAGTAGGATTTATTATTCGGTATGCTTTGAGATTTGCATTTGAAGCAAGTAATAACGAAGCAGAATATGAGGCTCTGATAGCTGGACTTCGGTTGTCAAAAGCATTGTCTATTACAGATGTTACTATTTATAGTGACTCTCAACTTATAGTCAACCAAGTCCAAGGGGAGTATGGTATTAAAGAACCTCGCTTGCATAAATATCAAGAGATAGTGCAGGCATTTCAAAACCAATTTCGGAATTTGAAGATATCTCAGATTTCGAGGAATGAAAATTCAGTGGCAGATAAGCTATCCCGACTAGCCAATGCCAAAGAAAAGAATCTAGACCCTTCGGTCTATATTGAAGAAATAACTTTTCCAAGTTATTATGAGAAAGAAATTTCTTATATTGAAGCAGAGCGTTGCTGGATGGATCCGATAATCGAGTATCTGAGAGATGACAAATTACCTGAGGATCCGAAAGAGGCAAAGTTGATAAAGATTCGATCAGCTAGATTTGTCATTCAGAATGGGAGACTATACAAAAGATCTTATTCTGGACCCCTTATGAGATGTATAGGCCCCGAAGGAGCAAAATCAGCTTTGGCTGAGGTTCATGAAGGAATTTGTGGAGCTCACATGGGTGGACGAGCCCTGGCTCACAAAATTCTGAGACTTGGGTTATATTAGCCTAAGGTCCAAGAGGCTGCTATGGAATATGTTCGTCGGTGTGGTAATTGCCAAATTGATGCTACAGTATCGAAGCGCCCAGCGGAAATCATGACTTCAATTCTAGATCCCATTCCCTTTCCGATGTGGGGAATTGATATCATGGGCAAATTCACCAAGGCGTCAGGCGGACGGGAATATCTGATAGTAGCAATTGATTACTTCACGAAATGGGTTGAAGCCAGTGCACTGGCAGCAATTACTGAGAAAAAAGTGGAGAAATTCGTGCTTGAATCAATCATATATCGCTTTGGGATTCCAAAGATTATCGTCATTGACCATGGTACTCAGTTCGACTGTCCGCAATTTGAGCAATTTTGCGGAACATATATGATCGAGCATCGTATGTCCTCAGTGGCATACCCCCAGAGCAATGGACAGGTAGAGGTTACTAACCGAACGCTACTTGGAAGGAATAAAGAGAAGACTCGAAGTCGACAAAGCTTCTTGGGTCGAAGAACTTCATAATGTACTGTGGGCCTATAGAACTACGGTTCGAACACCCACAGGAGAAACTCCATTCGGGTTGGCATATGGATCCGAAGCATTGGCACCAGTGGAGATAATGGTGGGGACATTACGGGATCGTGAGTTCGAGGAAAAAGCAAATGAACAAGGACTGCTTGATAGTCTTGATCTGTTGGACAAAGTTCGGGCAAAGGCAATAGCACGAACTCAACATTATCAAAGAAGGATAGCGTCTCATTATAATACTTGAGTGAAGAATCGCCGGTACTTAGCCGGAGATTTGGTGTTGAGAAACACCCTAGCTTCTGACCCGCGTCACCAAAGAAAATTGGACCCTCCCTGGGAAGGACCTTATATGGTTGTAAAACCAGTTGGTTCAGGAGCTTATAGGCTGAAGAACATCAACACCCAGAAAGATTTGGATCGGTCGTGGAATGCCAAGCATCTCAAAAAGTTTTATCCTTGATGATGATTTCAATTTTGTTCGCGATGTAAACATTTTCAACTCAATCAATGCAATCTTTGGCTTTCAACAAATTATTTTTTGATTGGGGGGCATCATACACCACATTCAAGAACAAGATCCAACTATAAGGCATCGGATGAAAATTCGTGTGGGTCCTTCAACACTTATGGAATTTTTTCGGATCTTCTTAAGTCGAGGCATCGGATGAAAATCCGAGTGAGTTCCTTTTTCAAGGTGTCGGTTTGAAACCCGAGTAAGTTCCTTCAAGACTTATTGAATTTTCGAATAATCTTTAAGTAAAGGCATCGGTTTAAAACCCGAGTGAGTTCCTTCTCAGACTTATTGTATTTCTCCGGAAATCTGTAAGTAAAGGCATCGGTTTAAAACCTGAGTGAGTTCCTTCTCAGACTTATTGTATTTCTCCGGAAATCTTTAAGTACAGGCATTGGTTTAAAACCTGAGTGAGTTCCTTCTCAGACTTATTGTATTTCTCCGGAAATCTTTAAGTAAAGGCATCGGTTTAAAACCCGAGTGAGTTCCTTCTCAGACTTATTGTATTTCTCCGGAAATCTTTAAGTAAAGGCATTGTTTCAAACAACTAAGACCTAATTCAACAGCAATTCAAGTGGCTAGCAAAGCTCAAGATGAAGTTAATTTCTTATTTCTTCAAAAGATCAAAAGAGGCCAGTATCAAAACAATTACAAGAGCTGGATACAATCTTCGGTCAAAAAAGAAAGTCATCATCGGTGACTGTTAAGAAGTTATACAAGATCGACACGACTTTGCTAGAACAAACATATGAGTCAACCATTGGTGTGAATTCAAGGAAAAGAAGAGGAGAAATGAGGATTACAGAAAATATTTCGGTATGCATAAAATCCTCCGCAATTTCCTACTCTTTGTCCAGCTTGTCCAGGAGAAGTATGGTCCTCGACCAAACTTGCATTCAAGACGAGCTCGTCATAATTGACTTCTTCCAGGGGAGAATAAACAGGAGAATCTTCCAGATAATGCATAATATCTGGATCGAAAGGTGGAGGATCAATCTTATCTTTGGTCCAGTCAGGAGGAGGAATACCCGGTCGGTAAATACCTCGGGATGACAAACAAGACCTTGTAGGGAGTCGTATCAAAATGAGGATCCTTCCTTAATATTGATTCCCATACTTCGTTCTCACCATCCCGGACGCTTTGCAAGTTATAAACATTCAGCATATCAACAAAGGGCTTACTGTGTAAATACTTGAAGACGCAGGCTCTGCGAACATCAGTTGGAAGGGATTCGGGCAAAGGAACGACAACTTGCCTTTGTGGTAACGCTTCAGATCCTTTGGCTCCTGAATTTCCAACTGCTCGCTCCAGTTGCTGGATCTTCTCCCTGGCATCATCCAATTCCGACTGAAGACGACCGATCATCGAATTCTTTTCTCCTGCAACCTCCCAAGCTAGTTTCCGAAGGCGAGCAATCTCAGCATCTTTAGCTTCAAAGATTTCTTGAAGCCTGGAAACTTCATTGCTCAACCTATTGAGCCTAGAGGCTGCTTCCACTTGGTTGTGGAAGTTACCAGTAAGACTCCTGCAAATAACTTCTCAGAAGAGTAATTTTTCAGAATCAAAAGATAATGAAGAAAGACTTACATCACCAGTGACTTCGTAAAGACTTCATCTGGAAGTTTGGAAAGAACTGCACTCTCAGAAGTCATTCGAGCAGCAGTGCACCATTCCAACGCTCTGTCAAACTCGTTTGACACTAATTTGGGCGAAGGATGAGAAGGATGAGCTACATCAAGAGAAGGATGAGTTGCATCACCTATCACCCGACGGCGCTTCTGGTGGCAAAATCCTCCAACTCCAAAGGAGAGGAGGATGCCAAACAAGCACTGGAGTTGGAAATAGGAGCAGCGCCTGCTGGGACCACACCTTCATCAGATGCCAACATAGTTGCCTCAGATGCCCGAAAAGTCTCCTTCGAGGGTGCACCAATGGTCTCTACAGCAGGGGCGTCAGTAGCGCCATCAACAAAGGAGTGATCAAGATCTTCCTGGGAAAGACGAGCGATCACTTCGGGCAAAAGAGGCGTACGGGCGGCATCAATAGAAACTGTGGGAATCTGACTTGAAGATTCACCAACAGCAGTCGCCTTACGCTTGGAGGATTCACTAGCTGAAACCACCTCACTGGCCCCAACCACCACCGACGGAACGATTTTCTTGCTAGATTTCGCTCTGATAAAGTTCGGGTTGATCTTGGGAGCCACTATGCAAACAGAAAAGCCGTATCAGTACAGATATCCAACAACAAAAAAAAAAAAAAAAAGGGGAAAACCCTAGTTCATTATCACTTCAGAAAAACTCGAACTAAGCCCCAAGTACTACTACTGTGCAGTTTACTAAGGGGGGAAGTGGGGAAAGAGATGAGTATCCAGAAAAAAAAACTCACTTGTTCAGAAGTTGATAGAGCTATTGTTGGAGTACGAGGAATACGGAAGAAGGCAGAAGGACGGAATGTCGCTTTAGCACTTTAGCAAATCTAACTTGCAGATAACAGGATAGATGGAGAGTACCCATGAAGGCTTTAAATAGCCTCAGGTATTAAGACGACGGTTGAAGGCTAAGGACAACCAACGACCCAGATCGAAATGACGCTTCGAAATCCATGAGAAAGCAAGATCAACGGTCGGAGGGATGCCACATGGAAACATGTGGAAGCAAGCACCGATGCAGAGATACCTCCAATCGTTGCACCGCCATTATAATAATGGGAGTATTTCCGATTCATTGGAAACAGTGAATGGTATACAAAAGCAAGAAAACGTTTGGACTTCGCAGAAGGGAAACGTGTGGACTTTGCAATAAATGAAGTAGTGGGGAAGATTAATGCATCTTCCGAAACGCATCTCACAATATTTCTACAAGATTATTATTCGTCGAGGAATGAGAAGTTGAGTGATAAGTTTTATCATTTATACTTTGATATTCAAGACAAGATTTCGGCAGGAAATAGGGAAATGGAAAGGCCAACATGGAAAAGAAATGTCTATTCATTAACAAGGAGGTCAATCTTTACAAAAAGAAACAAAAGATAACTCCCTAAGCCTCTTCTTCATTGTTGCTCGAGGGACCCTGGTCGGGAGGACTTTTCTCAGGATTTTGAGAAGAACCTTCCTCAAGAATGACATTGGCTGAGTCCTCTATAGCAGCAGCTTGAGACTCAGCTTGTGATTTCTCCTCTGGAAGCGCCGGCTCGTCCGCCAAGTATGCCTCATATTGAGGGTCAGCTGGAAAAGGATCATCTTCTTCCCGAGCCCAGTCCGGGAGATCCATGCCTAATTTCCCGAAGACCTCTTTATGGCACACCTCACTGAAGGGAGCAGTATCGAAATTAGGGATTGATGCGAGAATTCGCTCCCAAACGTCGTTATGCCCCAAGCAATAAGCTTGAATGTTGTAGGCACCTAGCAGCTCGGAGAAAGGTACGCTGTTCAGGTATTTCTGAACACACTCCTTCCGAAGCTCTAGCTTGATATGATCGGGCTTGCTAGGGACCGCCCACTTCAGATATTCTTCGTTCTTCCTACATTGAAATTCAAGCCTGTCACCGAACAACGTGGCAGCTTCTTTTTGCTTCCTGGCCTCGCGCTCGGCAGCAGTGGCATGAGCCTTCGAAGCATCGAGGGCATCCTTGAGGGAGATCACTTCTTCCTCATGCTTTCTCTGCAGCTCCTCAGCAGCTGCAGTCAGCCGATCTATCTCATAAATGGCCTTGGCCAAATTCTCTTCACAGGTTTGCAGCAAAGAGCTGTTGCGGCCAACACGGCTCAATGCTTCCATGTGTTGATAGAAGCTCAACATAGCATTCCTAGGAGGGCGGAAAATATCAGAAGAAGTCATAAGAAATTATGAAAAAATATGTAAGCAAGAAGACCGGTACCTTGTGGATTGACTAACAAGGGCAACATCATCTAGGTTTTCAAATTCCTGGCGATCAGAAGGAACAAGACTGAGGGAGCTCCACTCTGCAGCTTTCTCAGGGTCCCGAGTCACCCTGTCGGTCAACTTCAGGGTCCACTGGGGGGTGAAGACCTCCTCACAATCCGTTGAAGCTCTCGATTTTTTATGGGAGGAAGCATCAATTGTATCATGCCTCCTTTTGGTTCGGGCGGAGGAGGAGACATTGGACCTCTCCACCATTGGCTTCTTCCCTTTACCCGAAGCATCAGCCACGGGCCTGATATTCCTAATACCCCTATAAGAGGGGTCGGGAGAGGGATTAGAAGCCTCTTGATCTACGGTCAAGGCTCTGGGTGATCGTTGCTCGGCTGTAGCAACGGCCCTAGCGGCCTTCACTCTCAGGTTCTCGAGGTTCATTCTTGGAGGCACTGCGAAGAAGAACAAGGGTCAGAATTAAAGACATATCACTTCAGTAAAATTAAAGGATGATGGTTAGAAGCTCACAATGAGCCAAGCCCCAGTACTGAAGAATGGAGTGATACTCCACCTCAAGTCCATGTATTTCTTGATACCATGGAATGGATTTGATCTTCCTGACGGCCGCCTCGTCTTCTTTGGATAAGGGGAGGCCTCGGTTATTCTCGGAAGAAGAAGTACACCGCCTCTAGGCGGTTGGGAAGTTAAGATCCGATGGAGGCGCTCGACAGAAAAAGTATCGTTCGCGCCATCTTTTGTGGTTAGAAGGGCAAGTTCCTTTGGCAAGGATGCTGCCCCTCCAATCAAGTTCAGCCTTATTGCGTTTGGACAGAAAAACCCATCCGGGAGGATGAGAGATAGAAAGAACATGAAAATGTACAAAGAGAGAAAGAGATGGCGTAATGCCAAGTTCAAAACACAAACCCAAGAAGCCGACGATGAGACGCCAGCTATTGGGAAGGAGCATTCCGGGACAAATGTCCCAATGATTCAGAACTGCAGAGAACAAAGGATTAAAAAAGGGAAAGCGAACCCCGCTTTCCAGTGCATCTATGTACAGAGAAAATTCACTCGAAAGGGTTGAATCAACCCTCTCATCAGAAAGGGGAGCCCTAACCTGATAAGAGGAAGGAAAATCAAAATCTTGGATGGCTGAAAGAAGGGTTTCCTCATTATAAATGGAGGGAAAAGAGCCAGGTCCACCATCGGACCTGGAAGTTTGAGGCTGCCTAGAAGACTCGACAATCTTGGAAGATCCAGACTCGAGGAAGGCAGGAGGAGTTTCGGTTTTTCTCTCTAAACCTTTTTGAGAAACTTCAGCAAACTCGCGCTAGAGGACAGTTAGGGTTTTGTTATCACTATCCGACTGTTAGGAAGCAGGAGAAGCAAAAGCCTCACTACTATTACCAACACTGGGTACCAAAGAAGCCCCATTGTCCTCCATCACTTGTTTCAGTAAACTGCAAAAAGAAAAAGACCAGTAAACTTACTAATTCAGTGAGGCAGAAGCTTGAGAGCAAGAAGGCGCGAAGCAGACAACAAAGGTTCAAATTCCAGACAGGAAGAATGAAACCTACGAAGATAACGAACCGCTTTTAAAACACCCGCACGAGTGTTCGGGAATCTGAATGATCGAGATTGATTCAAAATCAACGATCGAGATTGAAAGACGTTTTGAAAGTTTGAACTCACGAATCCGAAACAGGCGTTCGGAAACCGTCGCTTGGATTACATGAGCCACGACAGATCGACTGCAAGCTGACACGTGGCCTTACCCTCACAACGCTCGAGGAAAAGTGACCACAGCATTAAATGTGATACGACATTTAATGGAGCACGCAGAGTCTATCACCTGACGAAGAACCCAGTTAAAAACCAAGCCCTCGGGATCGACCGAACGCTTGGTCTGGGGGGCTCGTGATACGGAGAAATTATGATCAAACCGGGTTCATACCTAGTTCGACCCTCGACCCCGGTCGAGGCAGAGGGAACCGACTCGCTCCCGAGCGAACCGGATCCAAAAGATGGCTTGCTGAAGAAGAAAACTGATTCAGCTACAAGCACGCCCTAATCCTACTTATGGATTAGGGTAATTACCCTAATGATGGCAGACTCGAATTGACGGCTGCGGCTAATCATTATCGAAGGGATAATCATCGCATAACCTAAAGAGTTATCTCAGGAGTCATCTACTAGTCCAAACTAGTAGAAGTCAGTTGCTCAACGGATCTATCTGTTAAGATCCAACGACTACCCGAAGAAGGCTCAAGTGCATCCAACGAAGGAGATTCGAAGGTACACTCTATATAAACCTCACTACCATACGAGGTGAGGGGGATCGAAAACACACAATCTGAGACTCAGGTTTAGATACATACTGATAGACTTAAACTATCAGCGACTTACGATCTAGATCACCTTTCCCAGTTCTTCATTCCTTAGCTCTGTGCTTCTAGCAGAGCCGTTTGTGATTAAGTTCATCAACTGACTTAGCCTTCGGAGGTGGACTCCCAACCCCCGCGGTCGGGCCACATCTGACGCTTTCGTTTTGCAGGTCATCACGAGGAGATCTAAGGGCTGAGCATATTTTGAATGCATCAAGGAGAAATCTTGCTCGACCACCCTAACAAAGGTACCTACAAGCATGTGCTCGGCCATGTTGGCTGAGTAACACCTCCGGTGATCAAGTGAGCAAGAAACTATAAGTAAGAAAGCTTAATTTCAATTCCAACCACAAAGAAGATGACCTCAGAATACATGCCTTTCTACAGGGATCCTTTGGGTACTTATAGAGTCAGAGGAGTTACCTTGAAGTGTTGGAATACTAAAGTCTGAACTGAACTCCAGTTTGCACTCTTTTCCTTTGCGTTGTTGTTATAGAGTTTGATTGGTACTCTATAAGTAATTTTGAGTCCGATCTTTCTCGTCCTCTTTTCTTTTGCTTTGTATACCTCGTTTACTTGATTTATGATTAGTTGTAAATCATTCTTGACTTCCAAGCTTTGGATTCCTAGAAATGTCACTATTATGAGTCTACTAGCAATACTTCGTAGTCCACTTCATTATTGGAAGCTTTAAATTTGAAATGTAGTGCATACTTTATTTCAAATCCTCCTAGACTCCGTAGAAGCAAACCTACTCGACTACCCCGTGCATTGCTGAATCCATTAACAAACAAAACCCACCTTCAACAATGAAATTTGCCAAGGCTTGACCTTCGATGGTCGAACGAGGTCGGAACTCTATCTGGTGCTTGCTTAACTCGACCGCTCATGTTACTAGTCAACCTGCCAGATCTGGTCAGTGGAGTATCTTCTTCAAAGGAAAGTTAGTTCGCACTGATGGATGGGGTGCAACTGAAAGTATGGTCAGAGCTTTTAGGCAGCAGTGACTAAAGTGAAGGCTTGTTTGTCCACATTAGGATATCTTATTTCAGCATCAATCAATAAATGACTTATGTAGTAAACTGGATTTTGAATGTTATTTTCCTCTTGAAAAAGCACGCACTGATTGCATTTGATGATGTGGCCAAAAAAAAGAAGTAGATACTTCATAGGGGTTGGATGAGCAAGCAGGGGTGGGTGTGACAGTTTCTTTTTAGTTCATCGAAATCTTCTTGGCACATTTTGTTCCATATTTTTGTCTTTTGATTGGACACATTCTTTAAAGCTTTGAAGAATGGTAGGCACATTTTTCCTGCTCAAGCAATGAACCTATTCAGTGCAGCTATTCAACTAGTGCGACACTGTACATATCTAATATTCCTTGGTGGCTTCATATCCAAAATAACTCTGATCTTCTCTGGATTAGCTTCAATTCCCCTTTGAGATACCATAATGCCTAGGAATTTTCCAAATGATACCCCAAAGGCAAACTTTTTGGGGTTAAGCTTCATTCTATATGTTCGGAGTACGTCGAACACTTCTGCTAGGTCGATTATGTGATCGACCTTTGAGCCACTCTTAACCAACATGTCGGCTACATATACCTCCTTGTTTCTACCTATCTAATTAGCAAATATCTTGTTTACTGCTCTCTAGTATGTTGCTCCTACATTCTTCAGACTGAATGGCATCACCTTATAATAGTAACTGTCTCTATCTGTCATAAAGGTTGTATGTTTTTCATCATCTAGGCGCATCAAGATTTGATTATATCCAGAATAAGCATCCATGAAGCTAAACATTTCATGTCCAACAGTTGCATCTATAAGAAGATCAATCCTTGGAAGTGGGAAACAATCTTTTGGGCATGCTTTGTTGAGGTTGGTGTAGTCTGTGCACATCATCATTTGCCATTGGCTTTCTTAACCATTACTACATTTGCCAACCAAGTTGGATGGTTGTATTTGAAACATCATCTGCTTAGTGACTTATGAAACCTGACTGCTTTATTTTTTGAATGTCCATTCGGATTGCCTCATGTTTCTCAATAGAGAAGTTCCTTCTTTTTGGACAACTAGAATTGTTTGTGGGTCAATGCACAGTCTATGCTCGGCTAGTCATCTATCAATGCAGGGCATGTCATCTCCTGACAAAGTGAAGACGTCTGAGTTTTCTTATAGGAACTAAGTTAATCTGGCTTTGAAGTCTGCTTCTTACTCAGCTCCAACCATTGTTCCCTGAGTTGGTTTTTCAGGATATAGACAAATTCTTGCAAGCTTCTCGACTGGTTCAGCACTCTGCATGGTTTTTTCGTCTGGATCATCCCTAATTTCTATAGACATGGTCGAACTGGTTCTTGCCCTTTTTCTCATGTAATTAATATAACTCTCTCGACTAAATTTATAGTTGACACTACATTCTTCAATACCATTTTTGGTTAGGAATTTCATCTTCATGAGTAATTTTGACACCACTGCCTCTAGAGCACAGAGAGTTGGTCGACCTAGAATGACATTATATGTTGACAAATCCCAAACAACCATAAAGTTTGATTAAACGACCTTGTCCTTTGGATGTTCACCAATTCGAAGATCTAACCTGATGGTTCCTTCTGCTCGGGTTGAAGAACATGTGAATCCGTATAACTGAGCTCCACATGGGACAAACATGTCTTCACTTAATTTCCGTTTCTTGAAAACTTCTGGAGGTAATATGTCAACTGAAGATCCAGTATCCACCAATATTCTATGGACTTTAGTTCCAACTAAGATGACTTTAATTACTAGGGCATCATCATGAGGAATCTTCACTCCTTGCATATCCTTGGAGGAAAAAGTAATTGGTTTTGATATCACCTTCATGTCTGATCTTTCGAGTTTAGCATTCCCTATGTATCGAGCCTTCCTCTTCGCCTGCCGAGTAGATTCTTCCGTTGGTCCACCGAACACTAAATAAATTGGAGATCGCTTTCTATTATCGTCTCCATTCTTGGGTCAACCTCTACTAGGGCTTTGATGTTGTTCTCTATTGGTCGACCTTGCTCTCTTCTTGTCTCCATTGGATGGTTGGAGAGTGCTCTGTTTTACTCAAACATAAATTTTCAATTGCCCTTGTGGGATTAAAATCTCTGCCTTCAAATGCCTATAGTCATTAGTTCAATGATCATGATCTTTATGGAACTCACATGCCTCTATCACGGTCTTCTAGTTGGGATTGAATCTTGCTTGGCCATCTAAGTATCCCTTGGCCTTTGAATTGCATCAGAATTTCTAACCTTCTAGTATTCAGGGGAGTGTATGCTCCCTCAGGTTGTTTTTCTAACTTTGTTCGACCACCTTTGCCCGGATTTGTGGTCGAATTCTTGCTTGGCTGGAATCTTTCCTTACTTGCTTTTATTTCTATGGTCGGCTCCTTTTTCCAAGCTCTATGGTTTCTGATATCTCAGCTTGCTTGTGGCATTGTTCAAGCAAATCTGCATATATCTCGGGCATATCTAATAAGAGACGTTTTAGGAGTACTTCATGATTGACCCCTTGATAAAGCGCATGAAAAGCTATCTTCTTCTCTAAGTTCTCTAACTGAATGGTCAGATAGTTAAATCTCCAAATATAGCTTATGATTGACTATTTATGTCCTTGTTTGACGAGAACAATGTCTCTTCTCTCTTTTTTGTACTTACTCCACTTTGGAAGCGTGACAAGAAAACCCCACCAAGATGGTCGAAATTCTCAATTGTACCATTATGGAGTCCCAAAAACCATTCAAATGTGGCTCCAATCAATGAGGCGGGAAAGATTTTGCACATGGCTGCTTCACTATGTCTGTACGAGGACACACTTATAGTCCATGATGTGATGTCTTGGGCTTCTTGTGCCATCGAACATGGTAAAGGTTGAGCATTTGAAATTCTTTGGCATCTCTGTTTCAGAAATCGCTCAGAAAAAAGGATCGTCTTTTAGAATAGAATATAAAGCATCCTTTGCTCGAATCTTTTAGCTTTTTCAACTTCTCGTCAAGTTCTTCAAATTGCTTATTTACATAATCAACATGCTTGGTCAGAACTCCATTGTTATTCCCTTATTGTGGATCGTTAGTGGGATGAGAGCTACTTCCTCGATCTTTATAATTGTCACCTAGAAGAGGGTCCTTAGACGCTGCCTCTAGTGATGGTCAAAATTTCTCTCCGACATTTTCCTTTCCTTTCTCACGATTTCTCTAAGATGGTCGTGATGAGTGGTTGGGTTGGGGTGCTCGTACCTCCTTTTACCTTGATGGTCGACCATCTCCATTGTCATCTGGGTTACTTGGATTAATCTATTAGCTGGATCTCGATGTAGCTACTTACTGATGGACGCTTGGCCTAATAAGTTCGTTTAGGTCTAAGATTTGCTTGTGCAATTCATTAAACTGGCCAATTGTTACAAAATGGTTGGATAAATCTATTGGGGTCTCCAGTTGAGGAACTTTTTTGATTCCTAGGGGTGCAACCTCTTTGTTAATCTCCTGTTCACCTTCACTCGAGTCATCTCCAACTACTCTTCCTGATCTAGTATGCATGATGGCTTTTCGATCAGCTTCCCACAAATGACGCCATTTTTTATGCAAAATCCTGCTCGACCACCTGAACGAAGGTAGTTGCAAGCACGTGTTGGACCGTGTCGGCTGAGTAACATCTCCGACAATCAAGTCAGTAAGAAACTATAAGTGAGAAGGCTTAATCTTAGTTCCAACCCTAGAGAACTGCCTTTTCACAACGATCCTCTGAGTATTTATAGAGTCGGAGGAGTTACCTTGAAGTGTTGGAATACTAAAGTCCAAACTAGATTCCAGTTTTTACTCTTTTACTTTGCGTTGCCATTATAGAATTCGATTTGTGCTCTATTAGTAATTTGAGTCCCATCTTTTTATCCCTGATTTTGAGGAGACCAAATTACCTACGCTATGTTGGTGAGTCTCTATTGCTTAGCGCATGGTTTGACCATAATTCTGGTCGAGCCAGTTTACAATTAGCTCGACCATGAATCGGGTCTGACCGGCTCGTGGAAGTCCGGTCTGACCTGCTCCTTATGAACCATCCATATCAGTCTCCATTAATAATGTTGTTCATACTTCTGTGAAGCTGACCTCCACCAATTATTTTCTTTGGTGTGCTCAATTCATGTCGTTTCTTCGCAGCCTGTCATGGATTGTTTCAACACTCTCCGAGGAGACTTTACCCACTGTTGTGAGTGCTACCACTTCACATCAAGCTTGGACGAACTTATGTAAGGTTTCTGCTTCGTCTTCTAGGGGTTGCATTATGGATCTGGATTGAAGGATTGGCTTTCACAGTTGTGAAAAGAGGCACAAAGTCTATCTCTGAATATCTTCATGTTAGATCTATATGTTCTTGCCGTTGCAGATTCAGTTATTACTGATGAACATCTAGTACGGGCAGTGCCTGAGGTTTGGGCGATGAGTATCATGATTTTGTTACTTCTATCCGAGTGCGTGCTGATCTTGACTCCTTCACTCTCTTTGGATTTACCATTAAGCCGTGAGATACATCTACGCAGCTCCTCAGCTGCTGGTATTGCGCCCTTTTTGACTACTAATGCGGCTTCATTTGAGCATTCTAGTACTCGGTTTATTGGTAATTAGAGTCCAAATTCCTCGAATCAGCCCCATTGATTTAACAGTAATCGCGATCTCAATTTGCAAATCAAAATCAGTCTCCGCATTATTCTCATGGTGGTCAAGGCTATTGTGGCTGGCAGGGTTATCATGGCAGTTTTTCCAGTGCCTGTGGTTATTGTAGTGGTCATGGCAATTAGTCTAGTAGCTATCAGCCTAGTGGTTGATCCTGCCCTCCATGTCCAAATTCTTCATCTATTTCTTATGCGCCTGGTTCTACTAGTGAACCATCGTTCTTGCAAGCCCCACATCCTCTTTGTCAAATCTGGCATTTGGACGACCATCCTGCCCTCAATTTCCCACAGATGTTTAACTAAACATTTCTTGGTAATCTTCTTCCTCCTCCATTCATGGTGCTTTTCCCTCCCATTTGTGGCTTTTACACACGGGTTTTAATAATCACATTGTCACAGGTGTCTTGAACTTAGCAATTTGTGATCCCTATCCTGGTAATGATACTATCACTATTGTAAATGGACAAGGTTTGTCTATTGCACACTCTGGGTCCTCTTCCATCTCCCTCTCAAACGGTCCTTTCTGCTTTCTGGACTTCCGTGTGCTTCTTCTACTCATTATATAGGTTATATTCCACATAAATCAATTACATAATTGAAGGGGAAAGATCCTTACCTGCATTCACTTTCTTAAATATGAAATATTTGCAGCGGAAGTAATTTGGATCCACGTCCTCATTCCAACACCAAAGCTCTACTGGTTTGATTCCACAATCTCTAGGGAAGGGAATAAATTCCACAACCCAGATGTCGTGGAAGGATGGGATAGAGGTCTAAAGCAAGGAGAAGGAAAATTTACACAAGGAAGACCCTTCCTGCGTTTTCTTGGAGTGGGAGAGAGAGAGAGTAAGGGAGCCGCCTTTTTCTAGAAAAAATCTCATGCACGAATAATTTTTTACTCTCAAGTGATGCGGTGGTTACAAATATATATAACCCTATATTTTGTAACCGCCCTAAAAGTGATTTTTCAGTTTTGCCCGTAGGCACATGATTTATTAATAATTAGTAAATCCCAACATCTCCCACTTGCACAAGGGCAAGTTTTAATCTCTCTGTCACAATGTGTCCCAGACACACATGTATATCCCAGATATACACATTCAATCTCTGTGCTATACATCTCAGATACATAGATCTCTTGTGTCCCAGACACACATGTATATCCCAGATATACATATATTTATCTCTTTGCTATGTATCCCAGATACATAGACCTCTTGTGTCCCAGACATTAACATCCACAAGTCATACTGGCAAATGGGTTGGGCGACCGGTGATATACCTGCATGCGTGAGCCCTAAACTAGAAACCTTCTGAAAGGCTAGAATGGCACATCACTCAAAGAAACACTACATCAAATAAGCATTAGTATACCACATGTCCTAGGTTTATTCAAACTCATAAGACTATAGGTATCTCGATCCCTCTAAGAGATCAGCTTCTTGTCCTTAAAATGTTCACTATTGTAACACATACAGTTGGCGCCAGCAAACACTTTTAGGTTGCAGTTGAATCAAACATTTCCTTTCTCCCCAAACCATCACTACACTTAGGATTGACTCCTTTCCCGGTAATGCCCCTTTAGGTCGAATCAATCATGACCATAGGTAACACCCCAAAGTAGCCACATCAACCCTTCGTTTCATGATGTCGTCGAAAGTTACTAAGAACACTAATGAACCATAAGGTCCAGGACTCACACAATGAAAGGAGCAGGGATCCATCCTCTCATTTCCAATGATCGCTAAGCACACATAGTATGATATACGTGCTATGATGGAGCATTCTATACACAATAGAATGTATATCCCTTTCAACACCATACAGGTCTTAGTCTAGTCACAACCTCTTGCACCTAACCCGAGTTTCATTATTGTCGCCACCCTAGCGCCATATAAAGTACTCACACTGGCTTCTATAGGCACATGAATAGTGGGAACATTCATGTCAATTCTCTTCACAATAGAGAAATTCATCTTGATTCCAAATCAAGGCGGCATCAAGATTATGAATTGACCTACCACAAAGTCATTCACAATCCGTCTCATCTATGCTCACCTCCAAGGCGCCAGAGCCAAATGCTCGTGTGAGTGAACCATTCTCTTGCCTATTGACATATCTCGTTTTATGCTAGAAGAAACACAATCACACAGAAAGTGAAAAAATAAATGTTGGAATGAACTCATATTACTCAATAATAAGAAAGTTTCAGAAAAAAAGTAAGTCACAATCTACGCAGGCCCAAGGATTTTACATGAGAAATAAAAAAATCTTTGGCTATAGGTTTGGTAAGAGGGTTACCAACCATTTAACTAGTAGATATGTGCTTAAGTACAACTTTCTTCCTTCATGTAATGTCTCTAACAAAATGATATCTTAATTGTATATGTTTGGTATTCCCATGGTACTTGGGGTCCTTGACATAGCTAAAAGCTGTCATACTATCACAATAGACAAGGGCAGCCTCTTTGGATGTCATCACTAATCCAGTATGTCGAAAGAATTTCCTCAACCAAACAACCTTTTGAACAACAGTTAAGCATGCCACATACTTTGCTTCTATGGTCGAGAGGGATATACAAGTCTGCTTCTTGCTACACCACGAAATGGCCCCGCCATTCAGCAAGAAAGCATATCCAGAGGTTGATTTGCGCTCATTAATATCTCCAGCCTAGTCAGCATCGCTATAGCTAACTAACCGCAAATCCGATCCTTGGTAACAAAACATGTAGTTACTCATTCCTCTGAGATATCTCAATATCCTCTTGACTGCTTTCCAGTGCTCTATGCCTAGGTTTGATTGGTACCGACTAACCAAACCCACTGCATAACAAATATCCGGCCTAGTACACATCATAGTGTACATAAGGCTACCCACTACACTGGAATATGAAACTCTTTCCATTTTGGTTTTCTCCTCTAAAGTCTTAGGACCCATATCAAGGCTCAAATGCGAACCCTTCTCCACTGTAGTATCAATTGGTTTACAATTGTGCATCTGGTATCTAGTCAAGACATTGTCAATATAGGTCTCTTGAGATAAACCCAACAATCTCTTTTGCCTATTTCTGACAATCTTGACACCAAGCACATAGCTTGCTTCACCCATGTCCTTCATATCAAATACAGAGGACAACCATTTCTTAATGGTTTTCCATAGCTCATTGCTATTGCTAGCCATGAGTATGTCATCTACGTACAGTGTCAAAATGACATAATTACTATCAGATCTCTTGGTGTAAACACAGTGGTCTTTCTCAAATATGGAATACCCATTTTCCATCATAGCTTAGTGGAAACGCACATTCCACTGTCTAAATCCTTGCTTTAAGCCATATATGGACTTCTTAAGCTTGCACACTTTGCGCTCAAGTCCATTAGCTTCAAAGCTTTGAGGTTGATCCATATAGATCTCTTCCTCAAGCTCCATTGAGAAAAGTAGTTTTTACATCCATCTAATAAAGCTCCAAGTCCAACGAAGAAACAATAGTTGTATTAGGCGGATGGAGGCAAACCTAACCATAGGGGAAAAAGTGTCCTCATAATCAACGCCCTCTCGTTGGGTGTAGCCCTTAGCCACTAAACGAGCCTTGAATCTCTTAATAGATCCATCTGCCTTTCTCTTGATCTTGATAACCCACTTGTTCCCAATTGCCTTTTGGCTCAGCGGTAAGTCAACCAAGTCCCAGACATGATTAACTTTCATTGACTCCAACTCTTCCTCTATCGCTTTCAACCATTCCTTTGAGTTTGTCCCCGCAAAATCTTCCTACATGCTCTTCGGTTCATGCTCATCGACTAGAGCCATCTCACAGTCTATCTCTTCAGGAATTACCATGTAGGCTTCATCCTCTATGTCAAAACGTCGACAAGGAACTAGCTCGTGCCCACTACGGTGCAAGTGCATGTCAGATTGTTCACCCTTTGAGGTAGCTATCACATCTGCACTCCCACTCCCACTTGGATCTTCTGGATGAACCCCAGGTTCATTATCTAGAGTCTGAATCCCTGGAGTGACAAGATCACTATCTTGTATCTCCAAGAATGTTGCATCCCTAGACTTAAGTTCCGTTCTCCTCTCACTCTCATCTAGACCAATGAAGACATGTCCTTTCGAGAGTTCATAATATCTTACAAAGATACACTTTCTTGCTCTGAGTCTAAGCTTCCCATATTGGTGAGAAGTAGAGTGAACATATGATGCACATCCCCATGCACGCAAGTAACTCAAATTTGGCTTCATTCTGGTCACAACTCATATGGTATGGAAGGAACTGATTTGGTTGGAACTCGGTTAAGGATATAGGCCGCAGTCAACAAAGCATCTCCCCAATAAGAAATGGGTAGGTTTGCCTGCGCCATCATGGATCTCACCATGTCTAGCAAGGTTCTATTCCTCCGCTCAGCAACCCCATTTTGTTATGGAGTCCCTGGAATAGTAAGTTGCCCAGATATCCCCTTTTCATCACATAATCCTTTGAACATATTAGAGAGATTCTCTCTACCTTTATCCGTTCTAAGAGTTTTAATCCTTTTATTTAATTGATTCTCAACTAAGCTCATGAATTTCTTAAAACATTCTAGCGCTTCTGACTTATGAGAAATTAGATAATATGACCATACCGTGTATTGTCATCTATGAATGTGATGAAATAAGCATGTTCTTTTCTAGTATGCACATTCATGGGTCCACATACATATAAATGAATAAGTTCTAGAGGAAGAGAGGCTCTCAAAGCCTTTTTGAATGGTTTTCTAGTTGCTTTTCCTGCTAGACATGAATCACAGGTTGGCAAATCAGAGAGTGAACCTTGGCCTATGAGACCTTCTCTTGCCAACCTGTTCATCCTATTTATGCCAATATGTCCTAGTCTAGCATGCCACATATTAGAATCAATACACACAGTATTTTAGTAAACAAGAGCATTACTAGAATTAGATAAATTATCAATTATATCCAATACAATAAAACCATTTTGAAGAAAACCATAACCATAAACTGTATCACCTAGATACAAAACCAGAGAATTGTTTTCAAATACAACTTTAAAACCATGTCTCATAAGAAAAATAACAGAAACAAGTTTCTGCCGAATGTCTGGAGCACACAGCACATCATGGAGTAATAGCGTCCAGGCACCTCGCAAAACTAATTTGCATGTGCCTATACCATGAACCTCCACACTCGAGTTGTTCCCCATCGTTATTCTCTTGCTTCCTCTTGGAACACGATGGTATTCCATGAAGCTCGAGCGTTCCCTTGTTATGTATTCTATCGCACCTGAATCAACAATCCACAAAGGATTTAGTTCAGCAAGCATAGTAGAACTTGTTACATAACAAGATGATGTATAACTCACAGTACATACCTCCTGCTTAGTGCAATCACAACCAAAATGACCAAGCTTTCGGTAGTTGAAGCAAATCAAAGGTGATTTCTTCTTTCCAACTCTAGTCCCTCTTGAACACTTGGGGCCACTCTTGTTTCTATTCGTCCCACCTTGGTTACTTTGCCTGGACCGAGGAGCTTGAGCTTTCTCCTTCTCAGCTAAGGTGCTTGGTAGCCAAAAGTCTTAACCTCATCAGCATGAGTCAAGAAGATCTTCATATGCTCCTAAGTCTTAGGCAATGACCTGACGACTATAGAGACTTGCTCCTCATCAGTTTTTTGGCGCCCACATGCGCTTAACTCACTAATCATGTTGGACATGATGGTTATATGCTGCCTCATGGTGTGACCCTGGCACATCTTATAACCGTCAAAAGTGAGTCCGAGCTGGCGGCCTCTTGTGGTGGAAGTTCCTCCAAACTAGAACTTCACTACCTCCCACAAAGACTTTGCAAACTTATGCTTTTCAAACCGAAGCATCAAGTCATCCCTCATGTAGCTTAGGATAGTAATCCTAGCTACCCAGTCTTTCCTCTTCTAGGCATTGTATAACTTAAGGTCCCTGCGATGTTGTGCAATGGTACCTTCCTCAAGTGGGGACATGGTCTGGTTTATGGTTTCCAACATGTTCTGTCTTCTAGGAGATACTACACCTTTCGGTTCCAGAGGTCATAATTCCTCTCATTCAGTTTATCTCCTTTCGTGAGGTTAGTAACTATGCTCTTGGTAGCAGCCATTAAACTAGAGATAATATATACAAGGATGAGTTCAACTATTCTAGCATAAAACACAATACAAGCAACAACAAATCACACTAGCATAATCAACCTATCGGATAAGCATTTAAACCAAAAGAGATGCTAACAAATTCAATCAAATTCTTATACAAACCCACATTTATACACTAGTTACATTCTGCGTAAGAAACATGATTAATAGACCCATAATTAAAACAATTTTAATAAAATAAAAATCCATTCATGTTTATGCTATGAGGTGGTTCATACAGAACACTTCTAACTAAATAGCTCCCACTAGGCCCCATTAGGACCTCAATGCCCAAACATCAGACAGATTGTCGGGCCATTGGTGTCCGGAAGGTAGGAAACACATTCAGAACTGGACAGACCAAAAAACTCAAAAATTCCATCTCCCAGACGGATTTCCATCTCCCAAACGGAAAGTCCGTCTAGTCACAGAGACCGTCTGGTCCTCTATGATCAGTCAGATGACCGTCTGACCAGACGAAATTTCCGTTTGGTCCACTGTGATCAGACAAATAGACGGATGTCCGTCTGGTCCTCAGTGACCCAAACGGGCGTCTTTTCTCTTGAACAAATTTTTTTCCAAAAACAGAAAATCACGTTTTTTTCTTTAAAAAAAAATTCCCAAAAACACATGAAAAATCCAGTGTTCATTAAACAATAAATATGCATTCTCATGGATTATCAATTCATTCAATTTTTTTCATAAGGGAAATCAAAGGATCCTCCCACTGGATCCATTCAATAAAAATAAACAATAAGGAGGAACTGAGAATCGTGGGAACCATGGCTCTGATGCCAATGTAGGTTATATTCCATATAAATCAATTACATAATTGAAGGGGAAAGATCCTTACCTGGATTCGCTTTCCTAAATATAGAATATCTGTAGCGGAAGTAATTTGGATCCATGTCCTCGTTCCTCCACCAAAGCTCCACCGGTTTGATTCCACAATCTCTAGGAAAGGGAAGAAATTCCACAACCCAAATGTCGTGGAAGGATGGTATAAAGATCTAAAGCAAGGAGAAGGAAAATCTACACAAGGAAGACCCTTCCTGCGTTTTCTTGAAGAGGGAGAAAGAAAGAGTAAGGGAGCTTCCACGCACGAATAATTTTTTACTCTCAAGTGATGCAATGGTTACAAATATAACCCTATATTTTGTAACCGCCCTAAAAGTGATTTTCCAATTTTTCCCTTAGGCACATGATTTATTAATAATTAATAAACCCCAACATGTTATAACCTGCTATCTTTCTCTCATTTTTGTGCAGACAATTTAGTCTATTTTTAGTTTACTGAAACTTCATTTTTCTTGAAGGATTGCCGGAGTCATCGGACTCTCTATCACGGCCAAATAATCATGGCTTCTACCATCTTCCACCTGGTCCCTTGCTAGTTCCCCTGTTTCTAATGTTGTTGCTACTTCACCTATTATTTGGCATTGAAGATTGAGTCACTCTTTCTATTTAGCACCTTCGAGAATTCTTTTGCTCTTCTCAAATTTCTTCTTCTAGTCGCATGCTTCACTGTGATGCTTTTTGCCAAGTGAAGGCTCGTTGTTTTCCTTTTTCTTCTTCTTTGCATGTAAGCACGTGTCCCTTAGAACTCATTCACATCGATAAATTGGTCCTATCCTTTGTTCATTCTTTTGACAAGTTTCACTACTATGTGGTGTTTGTTGACAATCTCACTAGGTAGTCTTAGCTTTACCCAATTTGCAATAAATCAAATGTACTAGCTGGCTGTCTTTATTCATTTTCAATCTCTTGTTGAACGGTTTTTGGCTTCCTATTAAATGTGCTCAATCTGATGTTTGGGGGGGGGGGGGGGGGGGGGGAATGGTTTGTTTGCCTGGCTTCTTAGCTTGCTTCCCATGGTATTTCTCATCGGTTCTACCCGCACACCCCTTAGAGAAATGGGGTTGTGGAGTGAAAACATCATCTCCTTATATATATATATAAGGGTTTCATACTTTATGAAGGGCACTCGGTCAAATTCTTCCTATAAGATTCCCTAATATGGGCTAAAAGTCTGATGCTATGCTGTGAGCAAGTTGTTTAGGTGATTAGTGTCAAAGGGTCTTCAGATGTAAACCTAACATCACCTCAATGGGTTAGGATTTTGGGTAGGGATATCACATAATTGGTATCTATTATGCATCTTACTGTTCAATTTATCTCTATAGAAGATGATATGAACTTCCCTTAATTGAACTTGTGATAATAGAAGAAATTACAGCAAGGAGATTGAGAAGAGAAATAGAGCCTTACAGAACTTTTTGAAGAAGATAGAGGCAGAAGAATTAATATCTTTTCTACTTTGCTAGGGTTCTAGTTACTACTTTATATACTAACAACCAACATTCCATGAGACCTAGGGATCTGGATTCATCATTGAGGAGGACACTTCCATGTGACTCATGTATCTCCATCCTTCATTAAGCATATTCTTTCATATGAGCAAGAGACTTGATCATTCTCTGGGATCTTCTAGGAGGTTCTGCCACCTTGCTGTTGTGTTAACCATGTTGACCTTCCACGTTGGCCTTTCCCACTTTAGTGATGGACACGTCATTGCCACCCTCTAGAGAATTAACATTGTTCTCAAGGTTAAAACCTGGAAACCATTTCTGCGCAGCTGCAAGGTCTATCCAGGAAGCATCTTCCATCAGTAGACCTTCCCAATGGATTAGAACATGTTGAATGAGGCGTTGGCCTCTCTTGATCTGTCAAGACTGCAAAATTGCTGCTAGCATAGGATTGACTGGAGGTAGCGGCATTAATTCAGTGGTAAAGGGTGTTCCCAAATGGGATTTCAGGAGGGAAATGTGAAATACAGGGTGTATCTATGATCCTTGTGGTAACTCTAGTCGGTAAGCTACTTGTCCAATACGATCTTTAATCTGATACATCCCAAAAAATCGTTGAGAAAGCCTAGGATGAAGCTTGAGCGCCACTGTGGATTGTCAATAAGGTTGTAACTTCACATAAACCCAATCTCCGACTGAATACTCCTGCTTTGTTCGTCGCCTATCAGCAAAAGATTTCATGCCAGATTGTGCCTTATGAAGGTTACTCTTTAACTCTGCCAGTATTTTATCACGAAACATCAGAGCCTCATCTATGTTTGCATTTGTAGAACTCTAAGGAAGATAGCGTATTAGGGTAGGAGGGGGTCTTCCATAAAGAGCTTGAAAGGGTGTCATACCAGCAGCGGTGTGGTATGCTGTATTGTACCAATATTCAGCCCAAGATAGGTGTTTCAACCACTGTTGCAAGTTCTCAGACACGAAACATCGAAGGTACATTTCTAAACACCGATTCAAAACTTTGGATTTCCCATCGGATTATGGGTGATATGCTATACTGTGTGCTAAAAAATTTCCTTGTGGTCTATGTAGCTCTTTCCAAAATTCACTCATAAACAGGGGGTCCCTATCAAAGACGATTGAAGGAGGAAGCCCATGTAGCTTGATGATTCCCTCTGCAAATAATGTTGCGATCTTGAAGCTTGTAAAACCAGGCGATAAGGTAAAGAAATGGGCATACTTAGACAATCAATCCACTACCACTATGATCGCTACCTTGCCATGTGAGTTTGGAAGTCCAGTAATGAAATCAACAGTAATATCTTCCCACATTTGAGTTGGAATTGGGAGCGATTGTAGCAAGCTCGCTAGATGAGTGTGTAAGGATTTATTTCGTTGAAAATTTTCACATTCAGCCACATATTGTTTGACGCCCTTGTGGATCCCCTTCCACATGATGTTGGCACCAATCCGTTTCATTATTCTCAGATAACCGGCATGGCCACCGACTTTGGAACTGTGAAATTCAGATAAGAAGAATTGCTTGAAATGGGAGTCGGCTGGTAGCACAAGGCGGTTTCGGTGAAATAGCAAGCCGTCTCTCACTTGATATTCAGTGACCTCCAGCACACTTTCTACAACTTGGGCATAAATCTGCTGAAGATCCTTTGCCTTATTCACTTCTGCTCTTAATTCTTCTGAGAACTGCGGGGATGGCATTGTTAGTGAAATAGCTTGGATTGCCACCAGTGGTGTTCGAGAGAGAGAATCGGTGCCTTGATTTTCCCTTCCTATTTTATATTTAATTTCAGAGTCGAACCCTAAGAGACGAATCAACCATTCCTATTGCTCAGGTGTTTGTATGATCTGTGAATTCAACTCCTTGAGGCTTCTTTAATCTGTAACAATGTCAAATTTGCGACCAAGTAGATACTGTCTCCATTTAGCAACAACCTGAGTAATGGCCAACATTTCTCGGTTGTAAGTAGAAGTCGCCTGTGCCCATGGAGGTAACTTACTGAAATAGGCTACCAGATGTCCTTCTTGTATCAGAATCGCTCCAATTCTTGTCCCTGATGCATCCGATTCCACTGTAAAGGGCTTTAAGAAGTCTGGTAGGCTAGCACCGGTGCTTCTGTGAGCCGCTTCTGCAGTTCACGAAATGAGGCTTCTGCTGTAATGCTCCACTGAAAATGCCCCTTCCTCAATAAATTCGTGAGTGGTGTACTTGAGCATATCCTCTCACAAACCGCCTATAGTAACCAGTTATCCGGAAAATCCCCGGACATCCTTAAGATTTCTTGGAGTTGACCATGATAGGATAGCTTCAATTTTGTGTTGGTCCATTTCTAAACCACGGCTTGACACCACATGCCCAGATATTCAACTTGGGCTTGACCAAATGTACACTTACTCCTCTTTGCAAATAAATTGTGGGCTTTAAGAATACTTAACACTAGTTGCAAATGTTCCATGTAAGAGGCCCATGATGGGCTGTAAATCAGTAAATCATCAAAAAATACTAAAATGAATTTTCTCAACTGGGCCTTGAACACACTATTCATCATGGTCTGAAAGGTGCTTGGGGCATTAGTGAGCCAAAAAGGCATTACCATGAATTCATAATGCCCTTTATTCTTACGAAACGTGGTCTTATGAATGTCTTCTTTGCGCAACCTAATCTGGTGATAACCGGACCATAAGTCCAACTTCAAAAAATACTTGGCCCCATGCAATTCATCAAAGAGCTCATCAATGGTAGGTATCGAAAAACGATCCTTGACCATGATGGAGTTCAATGCACGATAATCCACACAAAACCTCCATGTCCCATCTTTTTCTCTTTTTTTTTACGAGAAGGACTGGTGATAAAAATGGGCTTATACTGGGCCTAATAATCCCATTGGATATCATAACCGCCACTTGGCGCTTAATTTCGCCCCTCTAAAATGAAGGTATCGATAAGGCTGCACATTTACAGGTTGTGAGTTGGGTTGCAGATGTATTGCATGGTCATGTTCCCTCTTAGGAGGTAAGCCCATGGTCTCTTCAAATAGTGCCCCATGCTGCTGTAATAAACTTTGCAAGTAGGATCGTCAGGTTCGGTTAAATTTTCAATTCCCAGATCCACTTCAAACTTATAAAGGCTTGCTACAGTGTGGGCATCATCTGCCCTTTTAAGCCCACGAAAGCCCAACTGGACTGGGCCTCAGTTTGTTTCTCCCTCTAAGGTGATAGATTGACCCATAGTGTTATATTGTAATAGGAGCTTACTGTAATCAAACAGTATTGGGCCCAAGGTAGACAACCACTAAACTCCCAAGACTATATCTTCACCAAATACCACTAAAACATATGCATCTATGAGTAGGGTTTGGTTTTGTACCTTAAGCTGAACATTACGGATTTGCCCTTCACGTACCAATTTTTTCCATCTCCAACCAAGATGGTAACTGCGGGTGCCGGCTCCACCAGTAGATTCAGCAACTTGGTGATTCTTCCCTGAATAAAATTGTGGGTACTCCCACTGTCAACTAATATTTGCACTGGACACCCTCCCACGATCCCCGTAAACCTCAACATCATGGTGGTGTTCGTGCCCATCATCAACTGGTTGCTCACAATTGACACCTTCTGTGGATGCTCCATCATCAACTGGTTGCTCACAATCGACGCCTTATGTGGATGCTCCATCATCAACCGGTTGCTCACCATCGCCGAACGACTCACCCTCCCCAAATTCCAGTAACAATAGTTGTTTAGTCTTACAGTTATGCCCTAGAGCGTACCTTTCTTCACAATTGAAACAGTGACCCCTTTCCCTTCTCTACTACATTTCAAGAGGGGGTTAATCATCTAATTGGATTAGGTGGTGCCAGCAAGGCCAAGGGTCGAACAATGGTGTGGGGAGCAATGGTGGTCGAGTTGACACAGGGATGGCATGAATGGGTGCTCGCCGCTGCTCCTGTAAACGAGTCTCATGCAACCTTGCTATGCCTACGGCACTAGCCATATCCATGGGGCGATAAGTAGTGACTTCATGCTTGAGTTCAGGTTTTAACCTAGATATGAAACAACTAATTAGAAAGGAAGGAGGTAACCCTGAGACTCGGTTGGCGTAATCCTCAAACTGTGTCTGATATTCTGTGACCGACATTGTTTGAACCAACTTAGCGAGTGCTCCTTGCGGATCTTCAAATGGTGGACCAAATCACAACATCAATGCCTTAGTGAATGCGTCCCATGTTCCCAGCTGCCCAACCGTTTGCATCCATCGATACCATTTGAGTGCTTCTCCATCCATATGGAAGGAAGACAACTTCAGTTTTTTATCGTCTCTGGTGGAATGTAATCCAAAAATTTGTCCGCCTTAAACAACCAGCCATCCGAGCCAGAGCCATCGAATTGAGGGAAATTAAGCTTCATGGTTCTCGGTAGGATGTTGCAAATTGACAGGGAGGACGATGCCTTTTGCAATACAGGAGGCTGATTTCCTGAGTCCATGGCCGGGTTCGGTCGAAATGTTTGCTCCAATTGTCCTCCAATCGCTGTGACTTGCATTACTAATTCTGAGAGTGTTTCCTTTTGCTCTGCTGTTGACAACTTCTGCTCTGAAACTGCATTGTGCAGGGCGTTAAGATGTTCTTCTTTAGTGGATGAAGTTGTTGTGAGGCTGCTTCACTACTTCGTCCAACTATCTGCTCCTCAATCCCTTCGCCATCGTTTTGGCAGGTTGGACCGATCGATATGAACTTCCTTTAATTGAACTTGTGATATAGAAGAAATTACAGCAAAGAGATTGAGAAGAGAAACGAAGCCTTATAGAACTTTTTGAAGAAGACAGAGGAAGAAGAATTAATATCTTTTCTACTTGTCTAGGGTTTTAGTTACTACTTTATATACTAACAACCAACATTCCGTGAGACCTAGGGATCTGGATTCATCATTGAGGAGGGCACTTCGTTGTGACTCATGCATCTCCATCCTTTATTAATCATATTCTTTCATACGAGCTGGAGGCTTGATCATTAATTCTCTGGGACCTTCTAGGAGGTTCTGCCACCTTGCTGTTGTGCTGACCATGCTGACCTTCCACGTTGGCCTTTCCCACTTTAGTGATGGACACATCAAAATAACAGTTAGTTGATGCTCTCACAAAGCCTTTATCTAGGTCTCATTTTCTTGCACTATGTGACAAGCTTACAGTCCATTTCCTACTGCACTTGTGGGGCCGCATTGAGGATACACCACGTGTCAGCCAGGTATTACATATTGTATTATGATTATCAATAAATATTATATTCCTGGTTTAACAATATTTGAATGAAATTCATTGTCTTCAGTTAGAACCTCACCGAATGAAACATGGTATGAGGTAGGACTGACTTTAAAATAATTCAACACAACTGAGTAAATGAAGGACTAGTGTCTAGACAAAGAGAAGAGCTCTGAAAAATAAGAAAGAACAAGGACATTTAATTCAATCACTCTATGTATGTATTCCAAAGATCTGAGCTTTTGAGGTTCAAGCTGACGGAAACATTGAAAATAATAACATGGAAAAGAAATTTACTGATAGAAGTGAAATTGCCTAGCAAGGAGGAACCATACGAGGCGGTAGACATCTGTGCTACACATGTTATTCTTTGACCTTCAAGGATGAAACCTAAATGCATGTCCCTGCAGCTCAGAATTTGAGCCCAAAGTGGCTGGTTATGGAAAGGGTGAATCATAGCAGTGTGTAATCATGTGGGGACTGGGTTTGGCAAGTAGAGAAGAAAGAAACTAGCTTCTTAATCAGATGGAAAGAGTAGAAAGTTTGAAAATTGCCATAACTAGAAACTAAAGGAGGGGGGGGGGGGGGGGTCATGAACAAAACGGGGTCCTGAGATGGTGCTTGGAGTTTGCTCTTGGAACAAGGTAGAAAGGTAGTTCTCTAAGAAATGGGACTAAAGCCATAGCTGAAGCAGCCAAAAGGGCCCACCATCCTGTGCAAAATTGGAGCCAATATTCTCATTGCAACATCGGTCTGAGGAGAGAATGAAAGCAATTAGGTCGATTGGGCATCTATCAGCTAAGGCATTGACCAATCTAAGGTATTGCTTGGTTACTTTGTAGGCTCTAGTGCAAATCAAGGACCAGCAGATCCAAACAAGTATTAAGGCAACATACTGGGTCCTTTTAAGTGGCCCAAATGTTTCGCGGAGTTGGTTGGATACAAGATGTAGCTGGACCTCTTGGTAAAGTGTAGCTCATAATCACGGTCTGAGCATTTGGACGCACCATTAAATTCCTCTTAAAGGATCACAACCCCAAAAGTACTCCTTTATCTAGCTGGGACAAGGTAAGCATACCGATTTGGAAATGAAACTTGTTGGATGACCATGACCAAGAATTGAGGGCAGACAATAAAAGAGACCTCTTTATGGAAATGGCAGAGGTGGATAGGGAAATAGCCTGATCTATTTCTAGATTTTTCCAAGGAGCCCATTTCCTCTCTTGGATGTGATGGACATAGTCATGCCAGACAGGAAAACGTTGGGGCCAAAAGCAAGACAAAGGCTTTGGAGGTTCGAAAGAAGCCAGGGGACTGACACAAGCTAACGAGGACTCTTCCTTGTGATAAGGGAAGTTCTGTAGAGAAAGAGGGGTATCAAAGAAGCAACCTAATTACATGCTGGAATCGGTTTGAGTAAATAGCTCAATAGTAATGGACGAGGAATGAAGGGTGTTCCTTGTCTTCAAAAGCTCTAATTCTAGATCGAAGAGGTTGGTGAGTTACTGGCCATTGCTAACAAAAATGAAGATTGCATGAAATAGAGGCAGAAGAAGGTTGAACAATAAGAAGAGTAAGATAGTGAGTTTCTTCTTCTTTTTTTTTTTTTGGGGGGGGGGGGGCGGGGTGAAAAGAAGAAAGAGCGCGCCTACAAGCAGTAGCATCTGAATCACAGTCTTAGAATCCACAGGTTGGTAAGAGGCCATACTTTTCGGAGCCCGACCCAAATCACCCATTAGGACAATGAATCCGCCACAACATTGGAATTCTTTGGAACAAAGACAAATGATACATCAGAAAAGTAGAGTTTAAACAGAAAATACCCAAATAGTAGAATCCAGCTCAATTGCAGGAGAGAACTAATTGATCTAATTGTCTCTTGATATTGTTTTTTGTTTTTGGCCAAAAAAAAAAAAAGACAATATCAAGAGAATCTGACTCACAAGGGTAAGGTAGTGAGTCGCAATAAAGTGGAACGGTAAGTTCTAATCGGAAGGGGTTAAAGTAAAAGGAATAAAATAAGGTAGCCCCAAAGTCTATCCTGGTGGACACTTTGCAATCACCCTCTTAAAAGTTCCTTACAAGTTTTTTTTTCTTTGAAAGGAATTTGTGAAAAGCAAAGTCTCTTGGAGACTGAAGTCCATTAAATACATCATCCTTTTGAACTAGACATGCATCCTTCGGATGCCATGAGGTGCAAACTTTTGATCACTAGTTATGGTCAGGTCAGAAGCAAGTTAAGATCTGGTCTAGTGGACCTTGAGGTACGCAACTGCATTTGTTTCAACACAGTCTAGGATGTGATGGAAGGTTGCAAGTTATTCTAAAGATGAGGCAAGATCATGTAAAGATTCAAAAGTTGGAGGGAATCACAAGTGGTATAAATAATCCCTTTTTGTCTTCACCATGATGTCAAACGACGAAGAATTGAAGCTAAACAGAAGATTTGATTGATAAAATAGAATCTCTCTCAAAAGTGTTTAATCAAAAGTTTAATATTTCAACTACTGTCAAAAAGAAGTACTAACACATAATTTTATAGGTTTCTAAATAACCTTAAAATAGAACAAAAACAAAAGTAGCTCAATTACATAAATGCCCCTAAAAACCAAAATAAGCCAAAAATCAATCAAAACAACCTTAATTGAAATGCGAAAATGACGTTGGTCACTGCACAATGTGACATTTCCGGGCTCATTTCAGAGTGGCCTACCAAATTTGAGCCCAATCAGAGTTCGGGAACCTAAAGTAATCTAGGTGCATCACATCATACATTTAAAGAACACTACTAACACCGCAGCAAATACAAATTATTTATTTCACCATGACCAGTTTGTAGTCTTTATTTAGATTTAATGAAAGGAGTATCAATTTTCTTTCAAAAGGTCTTATAAGTTTCAATCTTCTAAAGAAAGACCCAACGAGTCTTCTCTCAAAAGTTCTTCCAAGTTTGTTAGCCTTCTTTAAAAAGGTTAAGTATAAATTAAGTTTAAATCCTTGATATGCAAGGGCAAGGAGAGGATTCATAATTGTCATGAGCAAACTGAATCACTGAGCCACAAGTTGATTTTGGCACTCCCACACAACCCAGACATTTAAGTGTTTTTTCCTAGTAAATTCTTCCAGGAAACAATTATATATAGTTATGGTAACTTTTCAAAGTGATACAGTTCTACAAAATCCTGAATCTTAGTTCAAGTTTTTTGTGCTTATTTCTGTCTCTCTAATGGTGTAGGCGTGTAGCACATGGGTACATATTTGCGATGCGTACTCACTATGTTACTTAATTTCTTGGGTTATTAGTAGATCTTTAGGTTATAAATAAAGGTAATACACTACAACTGATATCCAAGCTGAGTCTGTTGTGGATGACTCAAAGATCACAATTTTGAGAAGCAAAGCTAAGAATTGGTTTTGCTGACAATGACTAAAATGTGCTGCAGCTGATAAATCACGGAATCAGCTCTTCACTAGTGGAGAAGACAAAGTTGGAGATTCAGGAATTCTTCAAGCTACCGATTGAAGAGAAAAAGAAATTCTGGCAACAACCAGGAGATTTGGAGGGCTTTGGACAAGTCTTTGTTGTATCTGAGGAGCAGAAACTTGATTGGGCAGACATGTTCTACGTGGTAGCCCAACCAACACACCTTCGGAATCCCCATTTATTTCCAAAACTCCCCCTTCCTTTCAGGTTCCCCCTCTCTCTCCAATTACTATGAATTTTACTGGGTTACAAAAATGATTGACTGCCTATTTGTATGTTAAATGCATCCTCATGCAGAGATACATTGGATGATTATTCGTTGGAGCTCAAAAAGCTGGCAGTGTTATTATTAGAACAGATGGAGAAGGCCTTGAAGATTGAGACTGGTGAGATAACAGAGTTATTTGATGATGGGATGCAAGAACTGAGGATGAATTACTATCCTCCATGCCCTCAACCAGAGCAAGTAATTGGCATTTCACCCCATTCGGATAGCGGGGGGATCACAGTTCTCCTTCAGCTAAACGAAATGGAAGGGCTTGAGATAAGAAAAGATGGGAACTGGATTCCAGTTAAGCCTCTTCCAGGTTCTTTAATAGTCAACATTGGAGACATCATGGAGGTAAAAGTTACACAAATGCTATCTTCTTATCCTCTTGGTCACTACTATGAAAATGGTCTGATGGTTCAATTACGTTGTTAGTCCCTAGCCATCAACATAGATGATTTGTTTTGCTTCTTATTGCAGATTGTGAGCAATGGGACATACCGAAGCATTGAGCACAGGGCAACAGTGAACTCAAAGAAAGAGCGGCTCTCCATGGCAGCATTCTACAGCCCAAATCCTGCTAAAGAAGTGGGTCCCGCAAGAAGTTTGATTGGTCCTAGTAGATCAGCATTGTTTGGAACAATACGGGTTGAAGATTTCTTCAGGGAATTCTTTTCTCGGAAGCTTGACGGAAAAGCTACTCTTGAAGTCCTGAGGATTCAGAAAGGGTAAGACGGAGCATAAAAACATAAAAATTAAAATAAGTTGTTAAATGCTAGTGTGTATGTAAGGATATTTTATTACCAACTTCCACATCCCGCAGAAAGGTGGAAATCCAACCCCATGATCCTTCCCCACCTGATCTCATCACTTTCTATGTGTGCACGTAGGTCTGCGCTCCTTACGGAGGATGCTGCTTAGATCTAAACTTGGAAACGTGTTGTCATGTTCAATAAAAAGCTAGTGTTCGTTTTGCTGAGAATAAGAAATATAATCTATGAATGCTTAATCCAAATTTGCATGTATCGATGAAAGTAACTATTTTTCATGCTGATACTAGGAAAATTACACTTAACCTGTGAACCGGGTTCATGATATTCAGCCAGGTTAGGCCATAACCGGGGACCCACCAAACCCTAATTTAATGATCATAAAGGCGCCACATTTTGGTTATCAGTCCGGTAAGATCTCCTGAAACTTGCAGTAGATGAAGCTAACTTGTAGGAAGCAACTATCAACAAAGCTGTGAGGGAATCATGCCGCGATTGGTAACTACTTGCGTTCTCGAATATCTATAAGGAAACCCTACAATCGGACGGTCACTAATAGAGATCGAGACTTTACTCAACGGTCGAGAATTGCAGGTAAATTCTATATAAACGAGTGATCCACTCATTCCAGAGGTATCTAAATCGTTTCTAATTTATGTATTCATTATTATGCTCTGCAACTTGCCAGAGCCTTGGTGATTAGTTCAGCAATTGACTTAAGCTTCGGAGGTGGCCTCCCGACCCCCACAGTTGGGCCACGTCTAACTCTGTTTTGCAGGCCATCGTCAAGAAACCTGGAGGCTTGACATTTTATGGATGCATCATTTGGCGCCGTCTGTGGGAAACGCTTCAAGAAGTCATGGTAACTAGATCAGCGGCAGCAGCTACAATGGCTCAGCGGATCGCAAAGATCCCACCACTCCTTGGGGAGAATAATCCGACAAATATTCCCCAAGGAAGCCAACCCCCAGAGGCACATGGAGATGGAGTTGATGGACCCGAAATTAAAACCATCCGAATCATCTTCAGCAACAATTGGACCAAATGCAGGTCCAATTCCTAGAGATGCAGGATATGATCTGCACTCTGGTTAGACAAGTAGTGGCTCCTCAAGCTCCTGATCAGATAGAAGCCCGAAGATGTGCTGGAGGAGCAAATGAGCAACTACCACACATTCGAGCGATTTCTGTGGAAAGGGAAGGACAACCAGCTGAAGGCCAGAATTTCGGCCCAAACGCTCAAAGAGACCTTCTACGACGAACCTGAGATTTCAGGACTGGCAAACTTCCAAGAAGGGACGATCCGTATGACAGGCCACAGGCCATTCGAACCAAATCTCGGACGAGATTGCCGAAAGGAGTGCTTACTCATTTTCCAACATCCAAATGTTCAGAAAGAGTGACCGTTCGAACGGAGGATGGACGATCGTTGCATATTGGCCGAGAGCTTGTCAACATAAACCAAAGGCTAGGGCAACTCTCCCGAGGGCGAAAAACTGATGATATTTATTCAGTTATCCGGAAAACTCTTTTTGCTAATGCTATTGCCCTGTTCGTGTTTTCGCATAATTTTAGACTTCCAACTTTCACAGCGTTTGACGGTTCAGGAGACCCTATTGCCCATATTAGCTATTATCAGCAAACCATGGCGGTAGCTGAAAACTCTGATTAAATTCTTTGCAGGGTATTCGCCTCTTCCCTAACTGGGGCAGCTCAGAAGTGGTTTTCGAACCCTCCTTCGGGAAGAATTAATGATTTTGACGACCTTGCCCGCAAGTTTATCGGACGTTTCCAGAGTGGTATCTAGATTAAGAAAACGGAGGAAACACTCTTTACAATCAAACAGGGAGGAAATGGATCGATTCAGGAATACCTGACAAGATTTAACAAAGTCACCATGGAAATAGAGAATTTGGATGAAAAGGTGGCGAAAACTGCTCTCTTTATGGGGTTAACCAATCGAAAGCTATTGGAATATCTACTTCAGGATATGCCATCCACCTATGTTGAATTAGTGCAAAGGTGCCAAAAACAGGCGGAAGTAACAAAGATACTGGATGCACGGCAAGGAGAATCTAAGATATCAACCAAGGAGCAAAAGGTCCCCGAGAAGAGCCAAAAACAAAAGCAACCTACTCAGGATCTTGATCGGACCTGAAATCCACGTCCGGCTTGGAGAAGGTGATCACCCGATCAAGACAAGTATACACCATTAAATACTCCCCGATCGGAGATATTGATGCAGATCAAAAATCAAGATATTTTGAAATGGCCATCTAAGATAGTCGGGAAGCCGGGAGAAAAGACTATGGAGAGATATTGTTGATTCCATAAAGACTTTGGGCACTACACTAATGATTGTAGGCACCTCAAGGCAGATATTGAAAGATTGATCAATCAAGGGCATCTCACAGGTTTTTTGAAAGTTTGGGAGGACGAGAAAAGAACGATGAATGAAGAAAGGGATCGTTCACCAAGCAGGGAGCATCGAGTCGAGGCTTCAAAATCCAAAAAAGGCTAGGAATTGGCAGGACCTAGTAGATCCCCAATCCTAACTATATTTGGGGAACCCGGACCTGAGTCCCTGAGGAAGCTAAAGGCAAAATCAAGATTCGTGGGATTAGAAGAATCCCAAAAAAGAAAGAAAGTGGAGGAAGTTCCCATCACGTTTAGTGAAGAAGATGAGCGAGGGGTGAGCATGCCTCATGATGATGCAATAGTTATCAAAGTAGAAATCTGATGAAGGGAGATACACATGGTCCTGGTAGACACGAGATCTTCAGCTGATCATCTTTCTTATGAAGCTTTTCAGATGCTAAATTTTGAGGAAGATCTGATGAAGCCATCTTCAACGCATCTCTATGGATTTGTAGGTTCGTCTTCCATAGCTGAGGGATCAGTTTAGTTAAATCTTTCGATAGGAAATTTTCTGAAAGAATCTATCATTCCGGTTAATTTTCTGGTGGTTCGGGATCTTCCTGCCTACAACATGATCCTTGGTTGGCCTTCGTTGACAAAGCTAGGCACTAGTTTCGCCAAAACATATGAAGATAAAGTTTCCTACTAGCACTGGAATCGGCCAAGTAGTCTCAGATCAAAAGCTCTCCTGATAGTGTTATGTGGCCTATTTAAAGGATAAGGAAGGACCAGAAAAAGCCGTAGCCTTACCGATTGAGGTACGGGATGATGGGGATGAAGATACCATGCAAAGGCCCGAACCAGTGGAGAAATTAGAACAAATCTGCTTACAGCCGGGAGATGAGACAAAATCCACCTATATTGGGTCTGAGCAACCAGAGCCCTTCAAGGAAGAACTAAAAATTTTTCTTCCGAAAAGCATAGATGTCTTTGCCTGGTCAGCAACCGATATGGCAGGAATTGACCGAGTTGTGGATGAACAGAAGCTTTGGATCAATTCAGAGGCCAAGCCCGTAATTCAGAGGAGACGAAACTTCTCAATTGAAAAACATGGGGCTATCAGAGGGGAGGTCAAAAAACTGAAGAAGTCTGGTTTTATCGAAGCCATCATGTGCCCAACGTGGTTGGCTAATGTCGTAATGGTAAAAAAGTCGAACAGGAAGTTGAGGATGTGTACTGACTACACAAACCTCAACAAAGCATGCCTGAAGGACTGCTACCCTTTACCACACATAGATCTTTTGATCGACGCAACGGCCGGGTATGGAACATTGAGTTTTATGGATGCTTATTTGGGATATAACCAAATCTTGATAAATGAGAGAGATGAGACATTCACAACCTTCATGACTGATAGGGAAAGCTATTTTTACAAAGTTATGCCATTCAGTTTGAAGAATGTGGGAGCCACATATCAGAGAGATGTAAATAAGATCTTCAATGACTTGATTGGGAAAAATATGGAGGTATACATTGACGACATGCTAGTAAAAAGTCTCTAGAGGATGGGACACATAGCAGATCTTAGGGAAGTTTTCTCTGTTTTGAGAAGATACTAGATGAAGCTGAATCCAAAAAAATGTGCTTTCAGGGTATCTTTAGGAAAATTCCTGGGATTTATGGTTTCCCAAAGAGGAATTGAGGCAAACCCAGTCAAAATACAAGCCTTGATCGATATGGATCCCCCAAAGACCATTCGTGATATTCAATGTTTGATCGGATGGATAGCAGCCTTGACCCGATTCATTTCACAATCAGGGGAAAGATGCTTACCTTTCTTCAAAGCCTTGAAGGATTTAAAGGGAAGTAAAGAGGCTCAATGGACGGACGAATGTCAAAAAGCATTCGAGGAACTAAAAAGAAGACTCGGGCAGCCACCACTGCTTTCTCGGCCTGAGAAGGGCGAAATTTTACAAGTATATTTGGCGTCATCACAGTTGGCCGTGAGTGCTGTCCTCATTCGGGAAAAGAGAAGAAACAGTGGCCCATTTACTATGTCAGCCATGTACTCCTGGATCTTGAAACAAGATATTCGACGATTGAGAAGCATGCGATGGCACTTATGATAGCAGCCCGAAAGTTGAGACCGTACTTCCAGGCTCATCCGATCGAGGTACTGACTAATTTCCCTTTGAAAAATGTCCTTTTCAAATCTGGCCTGTTAGGAAGAATGGTAGCATGGTCGGTCGAGTTAAGAGAGTTCCAGGTGGATTTTAAGCCTCAAACAACTATAAAAGCACATGCTTTGGCCGATTTTATGGTGAAATCTGTAATTCCGATCAAGGAAGAAAACAAACCTATCTTACCAAGTATATGGCACATATATGTTGATGGTTCTAGCAACAAATTTGGTTCGGGAGCGGGAATTTTGTTGAAAAGTCCAGGAGGTTTCCTGATTCGGTATGCTCTGAGGTTCAGATTCATGGCAAGTAACAATGAGGCAGAGTATGAAGCTTTCATTGCAGGGCTTAGTGTCACATCCACCCAGCCGGTACCCTATCTGGCATACCCGGGATGTGATCCACAGCCCCGCATATCCATAGTTCAGGGACCACATAATCCACATCAACGATAATACAATCATGAACAGATAATAATCATAAACTAACAATGAATGATCATGGAATTCAAAAATAAGGTGTCAGACATAATCAGAGTGCGGAAATAAATATCAAATCAGATAACTTAAGAAGGCAGTGGGCGGAATCCACTCCTTCACCAAACGGAAGTGAGGTCAAAATTTAGTTAAGTACAAGTCTCAAGTTATGAAGGTAAGTTAAAGTTATTACAATTCTTCTAAGTTTAACTGTCACAAAAAGAAGTAGTAACTACTCATAAGTCTCCTCCACAATGGATATGTCCTCCTCAAAGGTGAGGACCATGGAGATCCAACATGACTGCTCCCATACAACTCCAGGGCTAACCCTGGTACGCCGGGTGATCTTCTTCAGTATGGTCACCGAAGTCTTCAGTGTAGCTAGCCTCCGGATAGTAGTATGAGGCATCCGGGTCCGCCTCAGGGAGGGTACCATCAGAGTAATCACCTGTAGAATAGCCTAACAAAATATTGCAACAGAAAAGGAATGAGTTCAAAAGAACTCAGCAAGGAAGTTATCCCACCACACATAAACCACAAGATAATCATAAAATGATGCAGATGATATGAGGCATGTAATGCAATATGACTTTATTCTAAGTATGCTGGTCATCTATGGTAGACATGCTTTAAGTCATAGCACCATACTTCTTTAGGTAGTCTCAGTCACTCATCACCGGGGGAAATTGGGTCCTGCATCCCTCTCGGACAAATCCATGGTTGGGGGTTTCGGTCACCGCTCTCTCACATCACCGTTTGGTCTAAGTATTGGCGCATGTCAGGGTATAGCCTAGCCCAATGCAAGTCATCTACTTATCATATCATGCCAGTTCCAGATACTTCCATTCCTCCCCTCTCGGGATCCTTTCCGGTATCCTTCACACTAGAGTCACGGATATTACTCACCGGACTCATCAACCCTATTGGTCATCCACAAATGGTAAACGGGAAGCTCTCACGTCCCTCTCACGGATCATTTCACCGGTCTTGAGTGCCCGTGAGCCCAAGTCTAGCCATTTGTAACCCTACCAATAAATGGCCCCTTTCGGGTAACCGTAATGCAATTTATGTCCTCTCACGGAGTGGATACCGGTCTTGAGCGCCCACAAATCCACACTACTACCACGGGTTGTTCGGTCTCAATGCCCTTCCGAATCGGGTCTGATATGATAGGGACATCCTAGCCATACATCTAGACAAATCCTATGCATGTCATTCAATAACCCGGAAAGCGTCAATGGACACCTTCGGAGAACATCCCATACTATTCCCTCCGATGTCCAAGGACAGAAGCACCAGTAGGGTACCCCTCAATCCCAAGTTATACTTAAGCAATCACATGCCCAAGTTCATCATATCAGTTCACAAGATACAACGTCATAATAAACATTCGATTCATGACATTGACATAAGTCATCATATATTGAAATTGATAAACATGATACAACATTGAAGTAATATAATGTAAACACAAAGCTACTGTTAAAAGACATATGTAGCAAGTCTAACATGATAAGGATATGAAATAGAAACTATATTTACTAGAATAGGAATACCAAGTCAAGATTTCCATATCCTAGGTAATTACATCGATAACTATCCTTACCTTGAATCGGAGAAGAGAATGGTCCAAGATCACAAGCAAGTGGCCCAAATAGTCTTAAAGTCCTAAACAAGCATATATGAAAGGTTAGAGAAGAAATCGGAACAATCGGAGATCAAACGAATCGGAATCGGGCAAAAGTTGCGACAAGAACTCTATTGGTCGATACATTTGGTCGATAGTATCGACCAATAGTATCGACCAAATCAATTCCAGGACAGCAAGCTGGCTTTTCGGATTCTTGCCCAGATTTGGTCTTCCTGGTCTCGGATTGACATGAAACTTGGAGGATAGTCTAAGCACAACATGGGGACACTAATTATCAAGAAACTTTCATAATCCAATGGTCCATTTGGAAATCCCCAAATTGACATATTAAGGTTAAGAGTTGTAGATCATAGCATTGGCTATAACTCAATGCAAATTAGGGGAAAACATGGGGGATTAGGTAGGGAATCGTTTAGAAGTAACATGGAGCACATATGCAAGGTATAGATTAAGTAAATCACGAGCTTCATCTCAGTTTTGGTAAATAAAGCAAGTTGGTAAGCAATAAATCATGGAAATGTGTAGTCAATGATCATGAGGTGAATCAATCATAGTCATATCGGTGAAAACATCATTGTATGGGGTTTAGAAGGTTCATGGCAAGGTGTATGCAAGGTTGCAGCACCTTGACCATGGTCCCAACAGTAAAATAGAGAAAAGATGAGTGAGAAAGTGATTAGGAGAGAGAGTCATACCTTTAAAGTGGAACAAGAAGGTAGGAATAAGTGGTTGGCAATGATTGATGAAGAAGATGCTTCACCACTACCAAGGAGGAGTTCTTGGGAGGCTCTCTCACGTTCCCAGATGTTAAAGAAGCGAGGATAGGGCTCCAGTCTCGAGGAATAAATAAATAGAAAAGAATATTCTAAGAATCTTTAAATATGGGCTCAGCAGACTTGTTGGTCGATACCTTTGGTCGATGGTATCGACCAATAGTATCGACCAAAACAAACTCTGCAGAATTTTACAGAATAGTATAGCAACTTTAGGTGCGGACTTGGAGGGCTATACAAGGTCAAATTGCATGGGGTTTTCTCCTACAGTTCACTCAAGAGGTCTAGTTTCAGGGAGTACCTTCGTATTATGCACAGGAGTCCGTTTGCTATTTCAACTGTCTTGCTCTTCATCAGTGCGCAGATTCTAACTTAACACTGGTAATGTGCTCAAGGAAAGAGCAGCATCATCAATGTCCATAAACTGGAATCCCGACATTACGTCATCAACCAGTAGGGCCCATAAGTCCCTCCTAACACCACTTCGGGTCTTTGGACCTACAAACATAACAATGACCGAGTCGGGTCAAGGTTAGGTAAAAGCTGGATTTTACACTTAGGCTTGCCAAAGCTTTAGCAGTAGTTGAAGCAACAATATACAGTGATTCTCAAATTATCGTCAATTAGATAGAAGGAGAATATAGAATCAAAGAGCCTTGCTTACAGAAGTACCAAGAGCTGATCAGAAATCTAAGGAAGGAATTCAAAGAAATAAAGGTATGTCAAATACCCCGAAAGGAGAATTCAGTAGTAGATGAACTCTCAAGGTTGGCAAAAGCTAAGGAAAAAAATTTAGAACCATCGGTCTACATTGAGGAGCTGAACTTCCCAAGTGCTAAGGTCAACCTCATTTCATATATAGAAAGCAAAATAATGCTGGATGGACCCCATTATTGAGTATATTCGGGATGATAAACTGTCCGAGGATTTAAAAGAGGCACGGTCAGTAAGAGTTCGTGCGTCAAGATTTACCATTCAACAAGGCAGGCTATATCGAAAGTCTTTTTGGGGGGCTTTACTTAGATGTGTTGGTCCCGAAGGAGCCAAAACCGCATTGGCTGAAGTACATGAAGGTATCTGTGGAGCACATATGGGTGGACCCTAGCGCACAAAATCCTTCGTCTTTGTATTGGCCCAAGTTGCAAGAAGATTCCATGAAATACGTTAAAACTTGCAATCAATGCCAGATACGTTCAATTGTGCCAAAGCAGCCTGCTACAATACTCACGTCAATTCTAAACGCCATCCCGTTCACAATGTGGGGAATAGACTTGATGGGAAAATTCCCCATAGCAACAGGAAGAAAGGAATATCTGATTGTAGCAATCGATTACTTCACAAAGTGGGTAGAGGCAACTCCCCAGGCATTGATCACAAAAAAACAAATGGAGAAGTTCGTGCTAGAGTCAATCATCCACAAATTCCGAATTCCAAAGGTACTAGTAACCGATCATGGAACTAAGTTCGATAACCCCCAGTTCAAACTTGTAATATCCAGCCCTATTCTAACCCTGACCCTAACCCAGATCCACTGTTGTATTTAGGCCTGAAGACCCGAAGTGGTGGTAGAAGAGACTTGGACCCTTCTGATTGATAACTATGATTCGGAGACCGAGCCCATGGACATTGACGATGATACCCCTTGCTTGAATGCATTGTTAGTGTTTAAGGAAAGTTTGCGCATCGGAGAAGATTGATTTAGTTGAAGTACTTAATGACCTCCTGTGCACAATCCAAAGGTATTCCCCGAAACTAGACTTCTTGATTGAATTATAGAAGAAAACCTCACTCAATTTGACCTTGTATAGCCTTTCAAAACCCTACTTGAAGTTGCTGAACTATACTTGTTTTTCTGCTGAGAAATATTTTGGTCGATCCTCTTTGGTCGATGCCATCGACCAAAGACCATCGACCAAAGTTTCCCAGTCAGCCAAGTTAATGATTCTATGGAATATTCTCTTTTCTAATTATTATAACCTCGAGCCTTGAGCCTTATTGCAATCATTTTCACTCCTGAAAACGTGGGGGGAGCTTCCCAAAGCAACTCCTAGGCACGTGTGAAGGATAATCCACCAAAAACTCATTGTTTATCATTGATTCTTGCCTACATCTTCAACAACAAGGTATGAATCATCATTCCACTCTCTATTCTACCTTTTTTATTCTTTTCTATTCCTCTCTTGCTGTTGAGACATTGGAGGTGGTGCTGCAACCTTGCAACCATCACTCCAAGTATCCACTCATGCTTAACCTATGATTTCCTTAGCCATCTATTGATGCTATGCCCCCATCTCAAGCCTAGCATATGTATTCCTTGATTTTCCTCTTAACATCATGCCATTTTGTACAAAACTGAGTTGTGTGGTATGCTATGTTCATGTTTATCACTATCATATGATTCCAATCGAATTTCTATAAGTTCCCCTAGCTATTGCATGCTATTTCTAGGTCAATGCAATCAATCCCAATTCATGCCATGATGCTTGTCTCTTGAACTTGATAGCTCAAATTGGGGCTTTCTATTTAGACCATTGGATTATGTTGTTTTCTTGATTTATAGTACCCTCATACTGTTCCTAAGCATTCCTCCAAGTTTCAGATTGATCCGAACCCCAGAAAACCAATTTCAGATGAAAACCCCCAAAATCCACTATTCTGTCCCGAAGAGATTTTTGGTCAATCCTCTTTGGTCGATGCCATCGACCAAAGACCATCGACCAAAGTTGTTGCTGGCAGCAACTTTAGCCAGTTTTGACCCATTTCACATCCGATCTTCCCGATTTCTTCTCTAACTTATTATTGATGTTTGTTTAGGGTTTTAACAATTCTTTTGGACCATTTCTTGGTATTCTCAATTCATCATCAACTCAACTTAAGGTAAGGATGGTTATCTCCATAAACATATAGGCCATCAACTTATGATTTGAGTTCATACTTGAAGAATAGAATCTCTTGATTGCTTTTAATTACTATAAGGCTGATATACATGTTGTTAGGACAATAATATCACAATTCATATTCTCTTGTCAATGTTAAATTATTATTCTTGATTACTTGTGTCTATGATGGTTCATTTCAATATCATGATTTAACTTTTATTACGAAGATGTATTGGATGCATGAGAAATGATGAACTTGAATATGTGATTGCCTACGTATAACTTGGGATTGGGGAGTGTCCTATTGACACTTATGTCCTTGGGCATCGGAGGGAATAGTATGGGATGTTCTCCAAAGGTGCCTATCGACACTTTCCCGGGTTATTGGATGACATACATAGGATTGTCTAGTTGGGTGGCTAGGATTGTCCTTGTCGTGTCAGACCCGAATCGGAAGGGCATTGAGACCGAACGACCCATGGTAGTGTATGGTTTGATGGGCACTCTAGGCCGGTAACCAATCCGGTAGGGGACATGAACCATGCTACGGATACCCGAAAGGGGCCATTTATTGGTAGGGTTGCAAATAGCTAGACTTGGGCTCACGGGAGCTCAAAACCGGTAACCAATCCGTGAGAGGACGTGAGAGCTTCCCGTTTACTATTTCTGGATGACTAATAGGGTTGATGAGTCCGTAATCTGGGATTACGCTGACTCTAGTGTGAAGGATACCGGAAAGGATCGCCAGGGGCGAGGAATGGACGTATATGGATCTGACTTGATACGACTGAGTAGATGACTTGCATTGGGCTAGGCTTTACTGTGACATGCGCCAGTACTTATACCAAACGGTGATGTGAGAGAGCGGTGACCGATTCCCCTACCATGGTTTTTGAGATGACTTTACCTAATTTCCCTGGCAGACCCAAGATATCTTGTATGATTGAGGGGGAGTGACTGACAACCCAAAGAAGTATGATGCTATGACTTAAAGCATGTCTACCATAGAGACTAGCATTCATAGAGTTAGAATCATATTTGCATCATATGTTTCATATCATATTGCATTATGTTATGTTTTGTATATGTATGATTTTAATTATGGAATAACTACCTTGCTGAGTTCTTTGAACTCATTCCTTTTGTACAAATGTTTTTAGATTATCCTACCGGTACCGAAGACTATGATGGCACCCCCTTCGAGACGGACTTTGATCCCGCATACTACCCTCGGGGTGGTATCTTCGGTGAAGATCAGAGTGTTGGTGCCAAGGAGGATTACTATTTGCACCAGGGTTAGCCCCACGATAGTGCGGGAGCGGCAGAGCTGGGCTTTCTTCATCCACACCATTGAGGAGACCATCATTAGGACAGAAGAAACCCTAGCCTAGTGCCCCATTTCCCTGGTCTATTTATGGAACCATTGGACATGTAATTAACTTGTTTTGGATTATCTTTTGATACTTGGAATTGTAATTAACTTAATCATACTTCATTTCCGCTGCTCTGAGAGGGTGATTATCATACATTCTCTCACCTTTATGATCACATTTATACTTTGACATTATCTGCTTTTCTGCACTCTGATTTATTGAATCTTATCTTATTCATGATATTTAGTATTCGTTGCTTTTACCTTGATTATTATTGATTATTATTGTTCATGATTATGTTATCGTGTATGTGGGAGGCATGGTCCCTCGATTCTTGATCCTTGGATTGTGGATCACATTCCCAGGTATGCCAGATGGGGTACCGGCTGGGTGGATGTGACAGAACTCTTCTGCAATACTTATATGATCGATCACCGAATGTCGTCCGTCGCATATCCCCAAAGTAATGGTCAAGTAGAAGTGACGAACCGAACGCTATTGGATGGGATTAAGAAAAGACTCAAAGACAACAAATCCTTATGGATAGAAGAACTACAAAATGTCCTTTGGGCATATCGAACGACAGTCCGAACACCCACTGGGGAAACTCCATTGAGGTTAACATATGGTGCGGAAGCACTTGCACCGGTCGAGATAATGGAAGAAACCATTCGGGAACGAGAGTTCGAAGAGCAAGCGAATGAAGAAGCTTTATTAGATAGCCTAGAATTATTGGATGAAGTTAGGGCAAGAGCAGTAGCTTGAACCGAACAATATCATCAAAGAATAGTCTCTCACTACAACACTCGAGTAAGACATCGACAATTCCGCACGGGAGATTTGGTTCTAAGGAACACTCTTGCCTTGGACCCACACCATCAGTGAAAGTTGGACCCAACATGGGAAGGACCGTATATGATTATCAAGCAAGTAGGTTCGGGAGCTTATAAACTGAAAGATCTGGAGACCGACCATGCATTAGACCGATCGTGAAATGCGAAGCATTTGAAAAAATATTTCTCTTGAAGTTATCAGCATTTTTTATTGAAGAATTGTTTATCAATCTTGATCAATTTGATCTATAATTACTTAATGCAGAATACTGGTTTTTACTCCCAAATCTTTTGATTGGGGGCCGTATATAGCAGAGTACATTTAGAAGCAAAAGGCTTCGGGTAACACCATATGAGACCTTCGATCAAAAGGCATCGGGTAAAACCGAGTGGAACCTTGCCTTGATGAAAATTCTGCAGAATTTTCTAAGGTAAAGGGCATCGGATAAATTCCGAACAGGACCTTAAAAAGCCTAGGAAGTTTTTACTTCCTAAGGTAAAGGCATCGGGTAGCACCGAGTGGGACCTTCGAAAGCCGAAAATTTCCTAAGGAAAATTTTCAGGTAAAGGCATCAGGTAAAACTGAGTGGGACCTTCGAAAGTCACAAGAGTTATAAGGAATTTTTCGGGGTCGGGTATTATTGGATGTACACCAAGTATAACTATCGAACCCTTAGAAAGAATCCCTTCGAAACTCTTGTCTATCTAATAAAGGCATCGGGTAAAACCAAGTGGGACCTTCGAAAATCACAAGTTATAAGGAATTCTTCGGGGTCGGGTATATCGGTCATACACTGAGTATAACTATTGAATCCTTAGAAAGAATCCCTTAGAAACTCGTGTATCCAAGGCTTCGGACAAACCGAACACCACCTTCAAATGCAGATCGGGCAAGTCAAATATGATTCAATTCTACCCAAAGCTCAATCCCCGAACAATAAAGAAATGTTGCAATCAGAATGATTAACACAAAAAGGGCTTTTCATTCATTCAAAGGACAACAGAGGCCAAATTATACAACGTTCAAGATATATAGAGTATTCTAACATCTTGGACAAGGAACATTTCAATAACAAAAATTACATTCTAGAAATGATAGGATATCTTGGACAAGGAACATTTCTACAAAAAAAACAAGAACTACACCAGCAACTGGGAAGAGCATCCTGAACCCATCGTCTAACTTTTCCAGGATCCTTATCCTTTGACTGATGAAGAAACTTCATCATGGTCGCTGAGATAAGAAGGAAAAGAAAATATGAAGAAGAGTTTCAGGCTCGAACTCCTCCAGCTCTTTGGATCGTTGTGGAAGAACGATTGACGCCTTCCGGATTGACATTTGGAGCATCATCTCTTCCTTGTTTTCTGCAATCTCCTCTGTTATTGGAGTTGTAGGAGGTGAGTCGTCAAGATACAACGTAATGTCTGGATTAGGAGTAGGTAGATCTTCTACATCTTCGGCCCAATCGGGAGGAGGAAGCTGCAGTTTCGCGAAGACTTCGGGATGACAGAGAAGTTGATGAGGGGCCGTGTCAAAATTCGAATTCCTCCTCAAAATTGATTCGACCACCTCATTCTGACCATCCCGAGAAGCATGATCATTCAAAATATCCAACAAGTTACGAAAAGGCTTACTACCTAAGTACTAACGGATGCAAGCCTTCCGAGTTTCGGCAGGGATACAATCAAGATCGGGAGGAACTATTTGCTTCTGCAGCTCCTCAACTTTGGCTTCGGAATTATTCAGTTCCCCCGAAAGATTAACAACCCTTCGCTCGCAACCACGGATTTGCCCATTGGCAACATCCAGAGCATGAAAAAGATGTAGAATCTCAGTATTCCTTATCTTTACCTCCTCCCAAAGCCTATCCCGAAGATGTGCAATCTCCCGATCCTTGGACAAAGATTCTGCCCCAAGCCTAGAAAGATCAGAATGCATCGCTCCAATCAGGTACACTGCCTCAGCCTGTTTGTGGAAGTTGTCCACAGTACTCCTGCAACAATTTTTTTTTTTTTTTTTGTAGGATTCAGAAGAATATGGAAGAAGAAGAGAATGATTTCAAAGAAGAAACTCACATCACCAAAGATTTCACGAAAGCATCGTCAAGAATAGAGTCGAAAGCTTTTCTTTCGGCCTGTGTTTGGGCAAGAGTGCTCCACTCCGTGCCCTTGTTAAAACTACCCGTAACACAATCAGACCTGCGCAGCTTCCAGGGAGGTCTGTAAACCTCCTCAGTAGAATGTATGGGACGTCGTGGTGCAGAAGAAGTTTGTCCGCCTTCGTCTCCAGGCTTCTCCATTGGAGTATGCTTCATGGACATTGTAGTGAAAGCAGCACAATGTTAGAGAAATATCAATAGAATGAAGTTTACTGTTTTCTTCTACAATTTCTAGTTGCAGAGAAATAATATCAAAGCTTCGCACAACTGAAATGCAAGAAAAAAGGGAAAGCAAAAGCGTTTAAATAGACGCTGAAATAGAACAACGATTCATCCCAAAAAAGATCAACGGTGACAGAATGGCGACGGTTCGAGTTTTGGAAAATCAACGGTTACGAGCCCATGACGATTCAAACGCGCCAGATGGACGGTGGGCATTAAGTAACCTTTCAAATTTCGAAAACCGGGTTCGAACCCATCGCATCTGTCCAAGTGGCAAAGAAGGTGCCAGTTACAAAGACGGCGAACTCAAGTGCGCTACCGTCAATCAGAACATTTAATACCTGAGTGACGGTTGCGTTTCCCAACGAAGATAAAATCTTCAAGAAAAATAAAGCATCAAATTTAACCTCAAGATGACCGAACGAGTAAGGCTGAGGACAAAACTTTCCTGAACAAGATGAGACACTCAAATGCCAAAACTTCAAATATTTTAAATGAGGGGCAAGAGTAGAGCAAGATAGTACAACAATTAATTCAAAGAGCTCTCAGTTTGTTTTCAATTAAGTGCTAGTGTAGGAAGTATTCCGAACGTGCAAAAGGAAACACATACAATCATCAAGACTACAACAAGAAATGAGCCAGGAAGGAAATATTATTAAGATCTAAGGCCCAAAAGGGAGGGTCTAACCCTTACACATCAAGAAAAAAAGGAAAAAAAAAAAGAAAAAGAGTAGCATCTACAAATTTGCAGAAGATTGAGGAACTTGATCAGGGGTAGCTTCGGGAGTTTCTTGTTTGGAGGCGCCTTCGGGAGTTTGACCCTCGGGGTTCTGTGCAATCGGAGGAACATTGTCTACCTCACCTTCGGGTTCGGAAGGTAAGGCAGGCTCAACATCCAAATATTCGCTGATAATTGAGCTGGTTGGATTGGCCAGCGGTGGATTGTTCTTCTCGGCAACCCAAGTTGGAATTGGCAAGTCTAAATCCACAAAAGTCTCCTCAAAGATTAAATCCTTATGCTCTTCGATCGGGAAGTAAGGATTCGTAGTCAGAATACTCTTCCACACTTCTTTGACACCTTCCCGATAGGCAACCAAATTGTATAAATCGAGCAACTCACCGAACGGAATGCTGTTCAAGTATTTCAAGACACAAGCCTTCCGAACCTCCGGTTTCAGATCTTCGGGACCTTGGGGAGAAGCAATACCTTCCAGCTTTTCTTCCAATTCTTCCTTCTCCCGAGTAAGATCCTCGATTTTGCATTCTGAGATTCGAGCACTTTTCTTCAACCCTACCAGCTCCTTCCTCATATCCTCCAATCAAGACTTAGCAACAATAAGTTCCCCTACTGCAGGACGAAGACGAACAATCTCCTCCTCCAATTTGGAGATCTCTCCTAGCCTTTTCTTAGCAAGTTCATTATTGAGATTGACGTCAGTGCGTAAGCGACCAACTCTCATGTTTGCTTCCATGTCACGATGGAAGTTCTCAGTAAGAACCCTGTCATAGCAATACGAAAAAAAGTTAGCCAACTACAGAGGTTCCGGCTGGGAAAAGAATTTAAAAAATCAGCACACACCTAATATTGGAGTTCACCAATTCATCATCGGGCAACTCATTCAAGGTTTTCCGATTGCATGGAGTTCGAGCATTAACGACCCAATCAATGAATGCTTTAGTATCTAAGAGAACCGGGTCCCGAAGATTCACCTTCCATTTGGGAACATAGATTTCCCCTTGATCAACTTTGCTTCTTTTAGAAGCAGCATCAATGGTCAACTCCCTTCTCCTCTTGACAAGGGCGGTATCATCATGGGTGGACTCCTACACTATTACCGGATCTTTTCCTCGGGCAGCACGATCTGGCCTGGTCCTCAAAACTCCCTTCGGGGGAGTAACCCCTTTTGGAATAGCAACAGATGAAGCTTTCTTCGGAGAAGGGGCATCCTCGAGAGCCTCATTTCTCCCCTTTTGGGGGACTCTTTCCTCGGCAGTGGCCAAGCCTTTTTGGGCAAGAGAAAAGATGGTGTTACTGTTGAACTTGGGAGGCACTACAAACCAATCAAAGATTGAGATCATTATAAGAACAAAGAATACATGCACAGTGAAATCCAGCCCTATCCTAACCCTGACCTTAACCCGGAAACCCGGTTGTTTGTAGGTCCAATGACCCGGAGTAAAGGAAGTAGCCAACTATGGGCCATCTCAGTGGAAGACATGGTGTTTGACCCAGAACCCATGGAAATTGATGATGGAGTTCCACACTTGGAAGTCTGTGCTGATTTGGAAAGGAAGCTGCAGCTTGATGAAGGTGAGTCAAGTTGTTGGACATAAAGTATAGTTGGACATCATTCAAAGGCATTTCTTTGTACTAGGTAAGTCATATGTTGTGTTGGGAGAAGCCCATGAGGTTTGGACTTGAGTTGGGCCTTCAATTCCCTACTTGGGCCTTGCAGACCAGCTTGGTCAACTGGTTGGTTGACTGGGCCAATCGACCAAGCAATCGACCAACAAGTCCAGTAATCCGAGAAAATTCTCTGTTTAGGGTTTTTCACTTTCTATTTAAGTAAACTTCGTGTTTCTTAGTATCCTTTGCCTCCAAAACTCTTAGAGAATGTGGGAAGACTCTTTCAAAGCTCTCTTTGGTGATTTCGAAGGATCTTTGCTAGATCTGAAGCTTCTCATCTCCGATCTATCAATCTAAGGTTAGTGATCTCTTCTGTGTTGTGAATTATTCTTCTACGATCTTATTCTTGATTGAGATTGGGAAGAAGATGCTACATCCTTGCAACCATCTCTTCCATGATCTCCTTCTATTCTTGAGGGTTTATGATCATCATAGTGACCTTAACCCTAACCCTGATAAACTCTACTTGAAACCCTAATTCTCCCTTTTTGATTCACTTTCTTAACATAATTGAATCTAATTTTCATGATGGCATTGTGAATGACTTCTGATTATCTTCTAGAATTAGATCTAATCTCCTTTAATCTTTCTTATGGATTCATAGTATATTTTTCATCGAATTCTAGGGTTTTCACCAAATTGGGGAAACCATGATTTCAAATTGGAAGCTAGTGTTTTTAATCATTGTTAAGGCCTAATTTATACTCCTTTATTGTTAGAATACTGTTCTAAAGGTTTCCTCCAAGTTTCGTAGAGTTTCGAATCTCGTAGATTGAGTTTTAGATCAAAATCCACTATTTTGCTTCATACTTACTCAGTTGGTCGACTGGGTCAGTAGACCAACCAATTGACCAAGCAAGTCAGTAGCTCTGTTTTTCGCTCGATTTGATTCGTTTACTCTCCAATCTTTTAGGCCTCTTTCCTAATGTTGTATCTATGATTGTTAGGGGTTTATTTGCTAGGTTTGGAACCTCTCTCTTTGATCTTTGGATAATCATCAATGCTATTTAAGGTAAAGACAGTTATTTTCATAATAACATAGATCTCGTGTATTTTAGTTTCTGATTTCGAAAACTCTTGGATTAACTATTGATATTGTACCTTCTAATTATGATGTACTATTGTAAGTACAGTAGCACCTTACTTATGTTTTCTTTTTCATTATTCAAGTATATATATGTATGCTCATGTATGATGTTTAATGAATTGATCATGCTTTTACATATTCTTTTATGTGATGATATGTTGGGTATGTATGATGTGACTGATATGAGAATGTGATTGATTAGGTATGATTTGGGATTGGGAAGTGTCCTTTTGACATTTCTGTCCTAGGACATTAGTGGGAATAGTATGAGATATTTCCAATGGTGCCCCTTGACACTTTCTTGGATTATTGGTTGTCATACCTAGTGTAAAATCCAGTGCTTGCGATACTGTGCAGTGGTACCTTCCTCAGGTGGGGACTTGGTCTAGTTTATGGTTTCTAGCATGTTCTGCTCTTTTAGGAGATACTGCACCTTTCGGTTCCAGAGGTCATAATTCCTCTTATTCAATTTATCTCTTATTTCGCGAAGTCAACAACAATGCTCTTGATAGCAGCCATTTATTCTAGAGACATTATATACTAGGATGAGTTCAACTATTCTAGCATAAAACACAACACAAGCAACAACAAATCACACTAGCATAGTCAACTTATGGGATATGCACTTAAACCAAAAGAGATGCTAACAAACATTCAATCAAATTCTCATGCAAACCCACATAGACTTATATACTAGTTTCATTCTGTGCAAGAAACATGATTAATGGACCCATAATTAAAAACAGTTTTACTAAAATAAAAGGTGAACCTCCTGAGGTTTGGTCTATGTCATTTTTAGTCCAAAAAAATTGAAACTTTGCATCTGCCTCCCCTGTACTATATAAAAGTCAATTTAAGGACAAATTATCACTTCTATGACAAATTTGCCCTTCTTTTTTTTTTTAATTTAACTTTTTATATTTTATATTTGAAAGGGTTAAAGTTTATTAATCTACAAAATCAGACCTTCATTCATTACCCGATTCCTAAATCCGAAACGTTAGAAAACATTTTTCATATACAACACCTCAAGCTTCGAAGCATTTTAGAAAAGTACCTAAATAACGAGCCTTCCAACAGAGCTCAGATAAAAGGGAAGACAATAGAGCCAAAAAGGAAGAGATGGCGCAGAGAAGCCATGAAAAGGCGAGCAATAACCAATGGCTGAGGTTCTGCTTCGGAAGGTGAGTTCTGTCGGACAGTATTAGAGCTGTATAAACAGCTTCAGCCAGAGTGTAGGCTGTCACAGGATCAGATTCATCTGCAAGGATCCCGTGCTCCGTCAAGCAGACAATATCGTATACACCGCTTGTCTCTGATACACCCAGATACTCGCAGATCTTAATTTTTCCTTCTAACCTCTCCTCGATCGACATTATGTCTCAGTGAGTTAATATCATGATTGGGTTCTCATCTGCACACCCAGAAGCTTGTGTTGGCTTTGTTTGTTTAATTACCAAAAAGTGCTCTCCAAAATCATCCAATAATCCATTTGAGGAACTCAAGAAAGGAAAAGGAAACATAAAAATTAAAGGGACTTTGAAGAAGGGCTTCAGTGAATCAGAATGGAAATAGATTTTGTACCTCCGTTGTGATTACAGGAACTCGACTTTGAAGGATATAGGTAGCAATCAAATGAAAAGTGGGAACTAACATTAAAGAAACGGCTCCAAGAACACAACAAAAGAGAAAACATTAACGGGGAAACACTCTTGGAGAAAACATTCACGGGGAAAACACACTCTTGGATTCCATCGTTGGGTTCCTGCTGATTCACATTCACGGGGAAAACACACTCTTGGTTTCCATTGTTGGGTTCCAGCTTATTCCCATGAATCCCAAAATGCAAACACCTCTTGCTCATGAGTTGGAAATTAAGTTTCACCCATTAATTTTCATTGCTTAATCTCCAACTAAGATTTAGAAAATAAGGATTTAGAATTGATAGAACCACGGATTTGGGAATCGGGTGATGAAGGAGGGTCTGATTTTGTAAATTAATAAACTTTAACCCCTTAAAATGTAAAAATAAAAAAATTTAAATTAAAAAAAAAAGAATAAGGGCAAATTCGTCATAGAAGTGATAATTTGTCCTTAAATTGACTTTTTCTATAATACAGGGGAGGTAGATGCAAAGTCTCAATTTTTTTGGACTAAAAATGATATAGACCAAACCTCAGGGGGTCCATACGAAAATTACCCTAAAATAAAACATGCAATCATGTTAATGCTATGAGGTGGTTCACACAGAACACTTCTACCTCATTAGCTCCCACTAGGCCCCATTAGGCCCACAATGCCCAAACATCACATAGATTGTCGAGCCATTGATGTCTAGTAAATAGAAACACATTCAAAACTAGACAAACTCTTAGACAGATTCTGAGACGGATCGCCGTCTGACAATACGTCTGAGACGAATTCTGAGACGACTCTCCGTCTGGGAGTCCGTTTTCCCAGACGGACTGCCGTCTCACTAGACGGACAGATCGTCTCGCTTTCTGTGACCAGACAGACGACTGTCTCCCAAACGAAAGTTTTGTCTGGGTCACTGTGATCAGACAGACCATTAGACGGACTTCCGTCTGGTCCACAGTGACAAAAAATAGGTTTTTTTCCAATTTTTCTTGAACGATTTTTTTTCTTCCAAAAAATGGAAAATTATGTTTTTTTCTCCCAAAAACACATGAAAAAAATCCAACAATAAATATTAAACAAAAATAATTATCATGGATTATCAATTCATGCAAAAATTTATAAGGGAAATTCACAAGGATCATCCAACTCAGATCTGAACCAAAACATAAGGGTTTCTAAAAACCCTATCAATTTCCCATGGGTTTCCTATTCAACCTCGGATTCTTCGTGGGTTTCCATAAACCCTTAATCCTCCCATTGGATCCATACAATGAAAATAAACAATGGGGATGAGCCATGGCTCTGATACCAATGTAGGTAATAACTCCATTTATTTCAATTCGATTAATTGATAAGAAAGATCTTTACCTGAATTCACTTTCCTAAATTATGGAGTATCTGCAGCGGAAATAAATTGGATCCATGTCCTTGTTCCTCCACCAAAGCTCCACCGGGGTGATTCCACAATCACTAGGAAAGGGAACAAGTTCTACAACCCAAATGTCGTGTGGAAAGGATGGAAGAGTGATCTAAAGCAGGGAACTCCTTTCTTGCGTTTCTAGGAGAGGGAGAGAGAGAGATGCGAATCGCCTCTTGTTTTTGGAAAACTTACGTAATGTAAATCACACTCACTTATGCGGTGGTTACCAAAATATATAACCCTATATTTTGTAACTGCCCTAATAGTGAGTTTCCAATATTGCCCTTGGGCATATAATTAAATTAATAATTATAAAATTCCAACAATAAAAATAACTACAAGTGCACAATATCATGTAGCTAATGGGTTGATCTCAGGGAGATGCCACTTTAAAATTTAACCTCTTAATGGTAACGCAAGAGTGCAATAATTCAAAATTTTAACTAATTAATTAAACTAAATAAGCGGTCTTAACACATACATCTAATGCGGTCGAATTGAGACTAAAAATAAAACAAACCTAACCTAACCATTTGTCATCTAATAAATAAATAAATAAATAAATAAATAAATAAATAACGCATAAATAAAAGGCATGAATAAAAATATTCAAATAATAAATAAATAAATAAAAGGGAAGTGATTCGAGTATCAGCTCTGGATCGAGGGAAGGGGAGTATAATTAGGATGACTTTGACCGCGAACCTTTGCCGTAGCTTACAGTCCACTGATCGGGGGAACGAATATTAAAGAGAAAATAAATGCATAAAGTAAATAACAAAGCAAGAAAAGGAAAAGGGAAACTTTAACCAAAGAGATGCACAACTGTAGGCATCTTTGATCAAGGACATAGGGGGAAAGGAGAACAATAAATAAATGCTAAAAAATTAATCATAAATTAATAATATGGAGGGGTAGACAGAAGCGGGAATGGAGGGGAGAGAAAATTACTGACAAAGGCTACTTATTTGCATCTTTGAATCTTGAATGATAAAAATAATTATTGAACAATCGATTTGAATCTCAATCTACCCTAACAACCAGATCTAGAATGATCTAGATTTGCAATTGCTAGACCCAAAGAAAAGCGAATCCTTTTGAAAATTGAAACTCGAAATTAAAATTGAATATGCATTGATCAAAAGAAATGAAATACACTTGCATGAATAAACTAAACAACTTCAATATTCCTTGAATTACATGGAAAATTTAACCTAAACATTCAATCTAGAAACTAGATCCCACCAAACAATAAAAAATAATAATAATAATAATAAATAATAAATAAAAACTATAGAGAAAGGAAGTGTTGACGAAATAGAGAATGATTTCAAATAAGGAAATAAAATAAGCGAAATAGGAAAAAGGGAAGAAAAAAACAAAAATAGAGAAACCTAATTTCGTTGGAAACTCTAAGGAATAAAGAGAGAGAGAGAGAGAGAGAGAGAGAAATCATGGTTCTAGAAAACGTGGAGAAGAAAGTGGGTATGAAAGAGAAAACTAATTAAGGAACATAAATAAAATCTAATAAAACAAAAAATCTATAGAGAAAAATAGAAAACCCTATTCTTGACTACTTGTGAGTTGTGGCCTCATATATTTTTCAATTACAATAATGTAAAAAAAAATAAAAATCCTAACTAATTTCATCCGTAGATTAAAATTACCTTCTTTATTTCTAAAATATTTTGGAGTTGGCCCATAATCACATCTCTAGCCCATCATGCTTCAGATCAGCCCATTTTTGCACTTAAGAATTTGAACGGACCTCTTGACGTGTAGAATTGCATATTTGCATGTTTCATACCCAAAACTTCAAATATTTGCTTAAATCTTGAAAAGTCCTAAAATCTCCAAAAACAATATTAAACCCAAGGTAGCTCCACTCTAAGTGTGTAAAATGCATGCTTTATGCCCTAAGTTTCACACATAAATGTGCTCATCACTAAGAAAATAGATCTCGGTTTAATCACAAGACTAAAAGTCTCAAAGAAATCAATGCCTTTTTGTTGAGTAAAACTGCAGGCCACAAGCCTAGCCTTAAGGCATTCCAAAGAACCATCATGTTGTTTTAAAAATCCATTTACAACTCACAAGTTTCATGTCAGGTGTATGTAAGACGAGAAACCAAGTTTGATTTGCCGCAAGAGCATCCATTTCCTCTTGCATTGCACCACACCACCCAGGGTGGATGATAAAGGAGAAATAAACTAGCCTGAACCAGTTCGGTTAGACCGAGCAGCCTGAACCAAGTCGAACCAACCAAGGTAAGGTCAGTAGAATAGCAAGACGATTCCAATAAGACTTGTAGCCGAAGAAAAGGCATTCCATTGGAATTCAACTACTCGTGTTTGAGTAGGATTCAATTAGTGAGATTCGTATTGCACACTGACTAATGTTTGAGTCCCAGTCAAACTTGTATATAGAGAAAAGCTATAAAAAAAAAAGGTATGAGAACACTAGAGAAAGGTACACTGAATTGAGCTATCACTACTCAATACTTTATTGTTCATTGCTTTCTTGCCTTCCTTAATCGAGGAATTTCCTAACTAGATCGTCGGAGGTGAAACTCGACCACCTCAGTCGAGCTCATTCTTGTAGGTTCATTTGGTTGAGGAGACGTGCAGGATTGCGCAGCAACAATTGACGCCATCTGTGGGAACTTGATCAAAAAGCCATTATGAGAACCAAATCAGGATTATTGACAGGAGACAGATCAGACGGAGAAAAGGAGGTCGATCGGGCGAAAACTCAGCAAGGAATTGAAAAAATTCCCGAGCTCCAAATTCAGTAAGATCCTCTAATTCTTCCAACGCCTCCAACAAATCAATTCGCGACAATGCATCAAATTGACGAAATTCAAAAAGAGCAATCTGAGCTCAAAAAAGAAATCTCATCCCTGAGCGAATTGGTCAGGATGGCCATGTGTCATATAATTGCTTCCGAAGCAGGCTCTCAGGAAAAACAAAAAATTCCGGAGGGGAGCAGACATGACCGACCATTCGTGCTCAACCAAGCAGCCCGACCATCCCAAAAAGAGCTGCAGAAAGAGAAGGCGAAGGAGATAGAAAAATCTCAAGCTTCGAAGGAAATTATTCCAGAAAAAAATCCTCCGATCAGTGCAGAGGGAGACCGAGGAAGTAGCACGGATCCAATCAAAAATCCAAAGGACAAGAAAAGTCACAACAATCCAAATAAGCGGAATGAGGAGATGAATAAATGCATCACCGAATTAGATGAAACAGTCAAAAAATTGAAGAACCCTGGCAAAGATGAGCTATACACTGTCTTAAAAGAGGATCCTTTCATCCAAAGCATCTAAGAAGCAGAGATGCCAAAAGGCTTCAAGTGCCCTACTTTCACCGCTTTCGATGGATTGCGGTGTCCAAAGCATCATATCACACATTATAAGTCTGTTATGTCTACTTTTAAACATAGTGAAGCAGCCATGTGTCGAAGCTTTCTTGCTTCGCTAATTGGAGCAGCGTTACACCGGTACTTTGCACTTCCAAATGGCTCTATCAAAAGTTTCGACCATATAGGTCGGACTTTCCTACTACGATTTCAAAGTGGAGTAGGTACCAAAAAGAGGGAAGATACCTTTTTCTCTATAAAACAAGGATGAACGGAGTCCATCCAAAGTTTTCTTCAAAGATTCAACAACCTGACCATGCAAATTGAAAATCTTGATGTGAAGATTGCTTTCCACACATTGTACCATGGACTCAGTCATGAAGGCCTGCTTGAGCGACTCCTGTTAGATATGCCTAAAACATATGAAGACCTTCTTGAATGATGTCACAAACAAGCAGAGATATCAGAAACAATCGAATCCCGAAAAAAGGAGCATCCAATCACCGAAGCAAGGTTGCATAAAGAAAAACTCCAGGTTAAGAAACTGACCATAAACCTGACCAGGGATGGTCGGACTGAACAAGAAGGGATATCGGATCTCAAAAGATCAGAGATCCTAATGCAAATCAAAGATCAAGGAATTCTCAAATGGCCTAGAAAGCTGTATTCCCGACCAGAGGAACGTGATAAAAAGAAATATTGCAAATTCCACAAAGATCATGGACACTGGACGGATGACTGCAAACAATTGAAAACAGAAATTGAGAAATTAATATCTCAAGGACAACTAAAGAAGTATATCCAACCAGGCTAGGTCCACCGACCACAAACAAAAGGGAATAAAAAAATGATTGAGATCTCCAAGCAAGGAAAGACACCCAAATCACAAGGCCCGACCAAAGGATGGAGGAGGTGATCAGAGACGACCTCCAATATTTACGGTGTTCAGCGGTCCAATAGAGGAGTCAACTAGACAAGCCAAAAGAAAAGCACGATATGTAGGGAATGCCGAACTCGAAAAGCCAAATGAGAGGGTTACGTTAGAACCAATCACCTTCTCAGCCAAAGACAAACAAGGGGTAAACACTCCCCATGACGATGACCTAGTCATCAAGGTCACTTTGGCTGGAACTAAGGTCCATAGAGTTCTAGTTGATACAGGGTCTACTTGAGCGACTCCTGTTAGATATGCCTAAAACATATGAAGACCTTCTTGAATGATGTCACAAACAAGCAGAGATATCAGAAACAATCGAATCCCGAAAAAAGGAGCATCCAATCACCGAAGCAAGGTTGCATAAAGAAAAACTCCAGGTTAAGAAACTGACCATAAACCTGACTAGGGATGGTTGGACTGACCAAGAAGGGATATCGGATCTCAAAAGATCAGAGATCCTAATGCAAATCAAAGATCAAGGAATTCTCAAATGGCCTAGAAAGCTGTATTCCCGACCAGAGGAACGTGATAAAAAGAAATATTGCAAATTCCACAAAGATCATGGACACTGGACGGATGACTACAAACAATTGAAAACAGAAATTGAGAAATTAATATCTCAAGGACAACTAAAGAAGTATATCCAACCAGGCTAGGTCCACCGACCACAAACAAAAGGAATAAAAAAATGATTGAGATCTCCAAGCAAGGAAAGACACCCAAATCACAAGGCCCGACCAAAGGATGGAGGAGGTGATCAGAGACGACCTCCAATATTTACGGTGTTCAGCGGTCCAATAGAGGAGTCAACTAGACAAGCCAAAAGAAAAGCACGATATGTAGGGAATGCCGAACTCGAAAAGCCAAATGAGAGGGTTACGTTAGAACCAATCACCTTCTCAGCCAAAGACAAACAAGGGGTAAACACTCCCCATGACGATGACCTAGTCATCAAGGTCACTTTGGCTGGAACTAAGGTCCATAGAGTTCTAGTTGATACAGGGTCTACTTGAGCGACTCCTGTTAGATATGCCTAAAACATATGAAGACCTTCTTGAATGATGTCACAAACAAGCAAAGATATCAGAAACAATCGAATCCCGAAAAAAGGAGCATCCAATCACCGAAGCAAGGTTGCATAAAGAAAAACTCCAGGTTAAGAAACTGACCATAAACCTGACTAGGGATGGTCGGACTGACCAAGAAGGGATATCGGATCTCAAAAGATCAGAGATCCTAATGCAAATCAAAGATCAAGGAATTCTCAAATGGCCTAGAAAGCTGTATTCCCGACCAGAGGAACGTGATAAAAAGAAATATTGCAAATTCCACAAAGATCATGGACACTGGACGGATGACTGCAAACAATTGAAAACAGAAATTGAGAAATTAATATCTCAAGGACAACTAAAGAAGTATATCCAACCAGGCTAGGTCCACCAACTACAAACAAAAGGGAATAAAAAAAGATTGAGATCTCCAAGCAAGGAAAGACACCCAAATCACAAGGCCCGACCAAAGGATGGAGGAGGTGATCAGAGACGACCTCCAATATTTACGGTGTTCAGCAATCCAACAGAGGAGTCAACTAGACAAGCCAAAAGAAAAGTACGATATGTAGGGAATGCCGAACTCGAAAAGCCAAATGAGAGGGTTATGTTAGAACAATCACCTTCTCAGCCAAAGGCAAACAAGGGGTAAACACTCCCCATGACGATGACCTAGTCATCAAGGTCACTTTGGCCGGAACTAAGGTCCATAGAGTTCTAGTTGATACAGGGTCATCAGCAGATATCTTATCACTAGAAGCTTTCAGAAAGTTAAGCTGGATGAAGGTATGCTAGTCCCTTGTGGGACACACCTATACGGCTTCACAAGATCCTCAACCCGATCAGAGGGAACTATTAGATTTGATCTCTGCATTGGCAAATACCCTAGAGATAAGGTCATTCAATTGAATTTTATCATCGTCCGGGATTTGTCCTCTTATAACGTGATCTTAGGATGACCAACCCTTTGTACTCTAGAAGTAGTAGTATCATCACTACACATGAAGATGAAATTCCCCACAAAAAAAGGCATAGGAGAATGCCCACCGACTAGAAAGGAAGCCGAAAAAGTTACGCCAACTACATGAAAAAAAGAGCAAAAACAAGCTCGACCATGTCTATCGAAATCAGGGATGATCATCACAAAGAAACAATGCAAAGGGCGGAACCAGTAGAAAAGTTAGAAAGAATTAGTCTGAATTCAAAAGAAGATCAAGGAACAATGATCGGAGCAGAACAAGAGGCAGACTTCAAAGTTAGGCTAACCAAATTTCTACAAGAAATTCGGACGTCTTCGCTTGGTCGGCCGAAGACATGCCTGGAATAGATAAAAGAATAGCCGAGCACAAATTAAATATTGAACCTCAAGCAATTCCAACAATTCAGAAAAGGAGAAATTTTCTCTGGAAAAGCATGAGGCCATCCGAACAGAAGTGCAGAAGCTAAAGCAATCTGGATTCATTAAACCCATTGATCACCCAACTTGGCTGGCCAATGTGGTAATGGTGAAAAAAGCAAACATAAAATGGAGAATGTGCACCGATTATACCGACCTCAATAAGGCTTGTCCAAAGGATTGTTATCCTTTTCCAATAATAGATCTTGTCACATCCCCCCAGCTGGTACCCTAACTGGCATACTCGGGTGTGTGATCCACAGCCTCGAAGATCAAGTATTGAGGAAATCATCCTCCCACATATGCAATAACATAATCATGAATAGATAAAATCAAGTATAATATTATAAACAAAAGATCAAATTAGGAAATGAATATCAATATTATCAGAGTGCGAAAAATGATACCAGATGTAATCACATCAAAAAGAAGTAGAGTGAGGTGGAAACTCACTCCACAAATACAGCGGAAATGTAGTACGTAAGTCTAAAAAGAATTACAACTGAGTTTAAAGGAAAACAAAGAAAGAAAGTCAAACTGAATTACGAGTTTTCTATCCTATAGATTACATCTTCAAAATAATGGACTTCATCAATCCAACAGAGATGTTCCCACTCTACGTTACGTCTAATCGTACTACGCAACTTGATTGCTCGAGGGATCATCAGGGTTATCTTCATGGTTGCCAGCACCTTGCGTGTAGTACGCTTCTTCAGCTTGCACTTCATCGTATTGTCCTTCATAATAGTCAATACCTACAGAATAATCTAACAAAAAGATTGTACAAAAAGGAGTGAGTTCGAATGAACTCAGCAAGGCAAGTTAACTCATAACAACATAAATAACATGTGGTAGAACATAACAAGATGCAATGCAATATGAAACAGATGATGTATGTAAGCATCTAAACTCTATGTATGCTGGTCTTTATTCGCAAACATGCTTTAAGTCATAGCAACAGACTTCTTTGGGTAGGTCTCATCTCACAACGCCGGTTGGTAGTGGGTCTGTCATCCCTCTCGGACAAATCCATAGCTGGGGGTTAAGTCACCGCTCTCTCACATCACCATTGGTCTAAGTACTGGCGCATGTCAGGGTTAAACCTAGCCCAATGCAAGTCATCTACTCAGTTACATCAACTCAGCTCCAGATACGTCCATTCCTCCCCTCTTGGGATCCTTTCCGGTATCCTTCACACTAGAGTCAACGTATTCCCTCTCAGACTACGGACTCATCAACCCTATAGGTCATCCACATATAGTAAACGGGAAGCTCTCATGTCCTCTCACGGATGTAACTCACCGGTCTTGAGCGCCCATGAGCCCAAGTCTATCCATATGCAACCCTACCCATAAATGGCCCCCACAATGTGATTCCCGTCCTCTCACAAATATAACTCACCGGTCTCGAGCGCCCGTGAATCACATTGCTACCACGGGTCATTCGGTTTCAATACCCCTCCGACTAGGGTCTGATATAATGGGGACATCCTAGCCAAACACTACTAGACAGCCCTAGGTATGACAACCAATGATTCGGGAAAGTGTCAATGGGCAACCCCGGAAACATCCCATACTATTTCCAATAATGTCCAAGGACAGAAGTGTCAAAAAGACAGTTCCCAATCCCAAACCATACTTAATCAAACACATTCTCAGATCAGTCATGTCATATACAATCAATACTTCATCATACAAAAGAGAATGTAAAAGCATAATCAAATCGTTAAACAATATATAGTAATAGGCATTTCATATAATCATGAATAATGACAAGAAGACATAATTGAAGTGCTACTGTACTTACAGTAGTACATCAGAAATATAAAATACAAGAACAGTAAATAAACTCAAAGTTTCTTAAAGTAGAAACCAAAGAGTACACAATCTATGTTATTATGAAATAACTATCCTTACCTTGATTATCGTCGAAGATAATCCAAAGATCAAAGAGAGAGGCTCCAAACTTTGTAAGTAAACCCCTAACAATCATAGATACAACATTAGCAAAGATGCCTAAAAGATCAGAGGGCAAACGAATCAAACTGAGCGATAAAAAAAAGTTACTGCCTTCATTGGTCGATTGATTGGTGTACTGACCCAGTCAACCAATCAGTCGACCAACAGAGTCAGTACAAAGCAAATACGAGAATATTGATCCAAAACTCAATCTACAGGGTTTGGAACTTCACGAAACTTGGAGGAAAACTATATGATAGTATTCTAACACTAAGGGAGTAAAGATCATGCACTAAACATGATTAAAAACATTACCTTCAATTAAAATCATGGTTTTCCCCAATTGGGAGAAAAACCCTAGAATTCGATGAAAATACACTATGGAAATCACAGCAGAGACAGGAGATGATTTAGATCTCATCCAAGAAAAAGGTAATCAGAATTAGATTCAAGTACGTAATGAAAATTAGGTTTAAATGGTTACGAAATCAGATCCATGGAAAGGATTAGGGTTTAAAGAAGAATTTTCAGATTTAGGTTAAGATTTCTATGCTGATCATAAACCCTAAAGAAAAAAATTAGATTACGGAAGAGATGGTTGCAAGAATGCAGCATCTTCTTCCCAATCTTAATCAAGAACAAGATCGAAGAAAGAATAAATTACAATATAGAAGAGATACTAACCTTAAACTGGCAGATCAGAGATGAGAGACTTCAGATCTGACGGAGGGATCTTCGAAATCACCGAAAAGAGTTTCAAATGAGTCTTCCCACGTTCTCAAAGTGTTTTGGAGGCAGAGGATACTAAGAAACATGAAGTGTGTTTAAATAGAGAGTGAAAAACCCTAAAATTGGAGTTTCTCGGATTTAACACACCATTGGTCGATTGATTGGTTTATGGCCCAATCGACCAATCAAGGTCAGCAAAGTTCAAACAGGGAAAGGAAGGTTCAAACGGACACTAAACCTCAAGGGCTTTGCACACATATCAAATGACATACCTAGTGTGTAGAAATGCCTTCAAACCAAGTCAAATAATACTCCAAGTCCTTCAACTAAACTCATCTTTAGACAGGTGCAACTTTCTTTCTAGATCTGCACAGACTTCCAAGTATGGGACTCCATTATCAACATCCATGGGTTTAGAGTCAAACACCATGTCTTCTACTGAGATGGCTGTTTGTGAATTTTAAAAGTAACCGCAAGCGCATGGTATCGTGTAGCTAACGGGTCGATCTCAAGGAGATATGCCACTTATAATTCAACTTCTTAATAGTAATGCGAGAGTGGGATTATTCAATTTTTGTTAACTAATTAACTAAACTAAACGATCCTAATCTATACGTCTAATGCATTCGAATTGAAACGAAAAATAAATAAAACACAATCAATGCATAAATAAAAGACAGAAAAAAAATGCGAACAATAAAAATAAAAAGGAAAAAAAAAGTAAAACTAGTTAGTATGTTAAAGCAGTCAGTAAAATTTAGTTCATAGCTAAAATGCAGATGCAACACCACCCGTCACCGAAGCAGAGGCATGACTGTAGGCTTGCTCCGGTTATGTGGTCCGAGATTATGAATGAATAGGCATAAAATAAATAACAGAAAGTAAATAACAAAGCAATAAACAAAGCAATAAACAAAGCAATAAACAAAGCAATAAAAAAAAAGCAATAAAAGGAAAAGGAAACCTTAACCAAAGAGAGGCACGACTGTAGGCATCTCTGATCAAGGATCCAGGGAAGGAGAGAACAATAAATAATGCTGAAAGTAAATCCTAAATTAAGAATATGGAGGGGTAGATAGAAGCGGGAATGGAGGGAGGAGAGGAGATTAATAAAGAAGGTTACTTACTGCGAATTGAACAAATGATTCGAATCTCAACCAACCCTAACAACCAGATCTAGATCTAGAATGATCTAAATCTGCAATTGCTAGACCCAGAGAAAAATGAATCTAAAAAATTGAAACTTGAACTTGAAACTTGAACTTGAATTGCATTACATAAAAAGATTAAACCTAAACATTGAATCTAGAAATTTAAATATCACTAATGCAAGCAAAGAAAACTAGAGAAAACCTTAATAAACTAAAGAGAGAAGAAAGAATGCTTCTACTAAGCTCTAAGACACCTTTCCCTTTGATGGAATATGATCTCCTTTTATAGAGTTTACATGAGATATGAAGCACGGCTGAATTTGAATAAAACTCAGGGTTTCTATCTGACTCAACCAATTAGGGTTTTGGTGTAGTAATCGCGCTAACTTAGAGAGATCAGATGCATAATTCCACTGTTGGATTGGAGGTTTAAGTAGTCGTGAAGATCTCCTCCAAAAATCAGCACGATCGGACATCAGATGACCGTTCGATGAAGGGTTTGATCAAAACTGGACAAAGGCATTCAAAACGGGATTTTTCCTCTTTTTTTTCTGAATATAATTCTTTTTCCTCTTTTTCTTTCTTTAATTAAATCCAAGATAGGAAATAAGATATTGAGGTATGCAAGGACTCTTTTCCATTTGGACTCTCTCAATAATATCTCTATAGATTTGATTTAAAATCTCAACCGTAGATCAGATTTGCCTTCTTTATCTCTTCAATATTTCGTAGTTGGCCCATAATCACACATCTATAGCCCATCATGCTCCAGATCAGGCCCATTTTCGCATTTGAGAATTTGAATGAACTTCTTGACGTGTAAAATAGCATGATTCAAGCCCAAAACTCCAAATATTTGCTTAAATCTTGAAAAGTCCTAAAATCTGCAAAAACAACATAAAACCCAAGGTAACTCCACTCTAAGTGTATAAAATGCATGCTTTATGCCCTAAGATTTCACACATAAATGTGCTCATCAGATTCCCCCACACTTAGACTAAGCTTGTCCTCAAGCAAAAATTAAAGAAAATTCAAATGCAAGTAAGAAACTAGTGCAACAAAATAAATCCTAACTCACTTTCGTAAGAATCACGGTTACACTTAGCATGTGCAACAGGCCTTTAAACCACTAGGTTACCCCTAGAGGACGAGTTTTGTCTCGTGGATGTTTGTAGTGAATGTACATCCAAAATTCCAATTTTAGCTCAAAATAAAACATTGCAAATTCCAACTCTAACAATTGGTAAGTACTCATACAAGATCAATAGCTATGACAATTTTTCTCACCATTGATTTAAGATGCCCCACACTTGAATTTTATTACCCCATATTGATTCTTGAGACTTAACATATATCTTAATCAAGGACTCACCTTATATCTTTCAAGTACACCTCTCCTTTAAGCAAAACCACTCATAAAGTAAGGGGACCAAGGACTAAGGTTTTGAAGTATTTTTGACCAAACAATTTTACCAAGGCATTGATGACACTTGTATTTATTTCTCTTTTTTTTTCTTTTGAGTAGTGAACTCTACATTACTCCACTACGGTTGGCTTGAATGACATGGTGGAGCAGACACCCACATAGACAGTGATGCGAGAGTTCTTTTCAATAATCTCCTTCCTAAGAGTTTTGATCAAGTCACCTCGATTCCTGAGTCGGAGTGCCCTGTCTAGTTCCAAGAAATTCAACTTTTACTTTCTACTCTATTTTTTTTTTTTTTTTTTTTCTTCTTCTTCTTCTTCTTCTTTTGTCATGCCATACACAAAATTGATCTCAACTTCTAGCCAAAGAAATAAGGACCCACAAAACTCATAGATGGTTCAATGCCTTAAGTTAAAGGCCTTTTATTTTTCTAAGGAAAGTCTCATCTCAACATATATACAAGTTACCTTCCTCTCAACAGGGTTTTTATGTGTTCATGATGGGTACCAAAATCACTCTCATTTCACACATCATAACAATTGAAAGAATATGTATAATAACCAAAAGTCAAAGTTAAAATCTACAACGCAGCTATACCCCCCCCCCCCCCCACACTTAAGTAATGCAATGTCCTCAATGCATGTATGCTAAACAAAGAAAACAAATGAGGGGTATACCTTTCAGTCAAGATGTGCTTATCATGGGAAGCTTTAGTCTTATCTTCAATATCAATGTATGATGGGGAAGGCACTCCAAATAAGAAAAATTGTGAATCGAAAAATCATCTCTAAAGATCTCAAGAAAAACATTCACAATGTTAAAAAAAATTCTCATCATACGTTGAGGTTCTCTAGAAGGTTTTGCATCTTTCATAAGATGAATATGATGTTGTTCAATGGAAGAGCTTAGACCTTTGATATGAGTGACAAACCAACCCAATGCTTCTCTATTATCATTCAACAATGTGATCAACTCTTCTACTTTGTCAGAAGTTAAATCAGAGACAACAATAACAGGAAGATGATTATCTTGTCTCAGGAAAGCACACTTTAAATTAGAAGGCAACTCTTTTAATTCTAGCTTGGGGGGTTCAATTATTGAGGGCTTGGGAATGGAGATGGAGATGGATAGAGGATTAATAGGCTCTAAAGGTGTGTGAAAATTTAAGACTTCGCAAAAGAAAGTTTCACTATCATCATCCAACATATCCATACATTCTTGAAATTTAGAATCAAAATCAATCTCAAAGTTGGTAATCACATCATTAGGAAAATCAAAAGATTCCTCAAGCATATTGATCTCTTCTTCTATTTGTGGTTGTTTCCCTATCCTGAACATATTAAACTCTACAGTTTGATTTCCAAAAGATAATCGTAAGAGGCCATTTCGACAATTGATTAATGCATTACTAGTAGCCAAAAATGGTCTTCCTAAAATTATTGGGATTTCATCCTTGATTGAAAAAGGTTTAGTATCTAGCACAATGAAATCAACTGGAAAAATAAATTCTCCCACTTTCAGTAAAACATCTTCAACCATCCCTTTAGGAATCTTAACTGACCTATCTGCCAACTGAAGAGTAGTTCTAGTTGCTTTCAATTCTCCCAATCCTAGTTGCTTATAAACATGGTAAGGCAACAGATTTACACTTGCACCAAGATCAAGTAAAGCATGTTCAATGTGTGTATTGCCTATGACACAAGCTATGGTGGGGCTCCCTGGATCCTTATACTTGGCTGCTACAAAGTTGAGTAATTATGGAACTAATGTTACCTCGCCAAGAACGCCTTTTTGGGAATGCTAGTGATTCTTTTATGAGTGCATAAATCTTTCAACACTTTTGCATAGGCGGGGATCTGAGATATGACATCCAAAAGAGGGATATTCACTTCTACCTTTTTGAAGACATCAAAAATTTCTCCATAGTTGCAGTCTTCTTCTTATTCACTAGACGACTAGGATAAGGAGCCTTAGGAACATAAAAACTCTCATTTGAAATTTGCTCTTTTCTCATAGTTTCTGATAGTGGTTCTCCAAACTTAGGTACTGCTAAAGCAACTGGCTCATCCTCAACTTCTATGGGTTTCTCAGACAAACCCTCATTAGGAGATACTTGAACATTCTCCTCATCACAGTGGTCACTAATCTCGCTCTTTTCATTAATATGTGATTCACCTGTTAGATACCCTTTCCCACTTCTCAATGCAGACACAGAATTAATTGAAGCTAAAGAAGAATGGGATGATTCAACTTGGTTGACTTGATTTGGTGGTCTTTGATGAATTTGAATCCTAGGATTTAACTCAGGTTGGCTAGGCATTTTACCTTTTTCTCGCTCAGACAAAGCACTTGCAAGAGTGGAAATTTGTTTTTCCATATTATGCATAGAAGTCATGAAGGTACTGGAAAGTACTTCCATATTCTTCTCTAAGGAAGAGAGATGAGAAAACTCTGGATTGTTACCTCTGTTGAAACCTGGTGATGATTGATTTTGTGCAATGTGAGGCATATAAGGCACAATAGGTGGATTGACAGGCCTAGCTAAATTGGCATTCTGGAAATTTGGGGCTTGAGGGAATTGGATATTTGGATTATAAGAAAATTGGGCATTTTGCTTTTGAGGGGCACCAAAGTGATTTTGTGTGGAATAATTGCTTAATCCATTTTGGTTTTGCCCTTGAGACCATGAAAAATTAGGATGATTCTTCCACCCAGGATTGTACGTGTTACTGTACGGGTTTGGAAACATCGCACTGACATTTTCATGTTGGCCTCCAGAATAGCTAGGGCATTCCTCAATTACATGTGTAGGAGACTGACACCATGCACACATAGCAATAGATTTGTCAATAAAATGTGTTTGACTTGGTGGTGCAGCTTTAACTACCAAAGTCTCTAACTTTTTCAAAATGTTATCTATTTGTACTTCCTTATGAACTTGGCTATCAACAAAATATCCCCTACTAGTCCTTTCAGACTCTTGGGTTGACTCCCATTCTCTAGTTCTATCTGCTAGGTCTAAAAGAAAATTCCAAGCTTCGGAATCATCAGTGAATGATATAAATCCTGTGGGGCACATTGATTCCAAAAGTTGCTTTGTTTGGTAATCGATACCCTCATAAATTATTTGGCATAAATGCCATAATTCTATACCATGGTGAGGGCATTCTTGGAGAAGGCTTTGAAACCTCTCCATTACCTTAGCAAAGGACTCATTGGGTTTCTGACGAAATTGAAGAATATCATTTCTTATTTTGTTCGTCTTAGAGAAAGGAAAGAATTTCTTCAAGAATAGAACAGTAAATTGTTCCCATGTGATAATGCTATCCCTAGGTAAGCTATAAAGCCACTTTTTGGCTTGGTCCTTTAATGCAAAGGTAATAAACCGTAGTCTTACGGCATCATCAGTAAGTTGTTGTACCTTCATAAGGACACAAACCTCCTCAAACTCCCTAAGGAACAAATATGCATCTTGATCAGGTAGCCCATGAAATTGGGGTAACATAGATAGATAATGAGAATTGAGCTCAAAATTATTCCCCCTCACTTCAGGTAAACGTATACAGGAAGGTTGTGCAGATCAAGTAGGATAAAATCTATCCCTAAGACTCTTAGGTGGAGGTGGTGGAGGTGGTGGAGGTAGACCTTCCATGGTCAAGGTAGACACTCGGACAATTCTATTTGTAGAATCACAAGTCCAGACATACATGCACTAACCACTTAATGCAATTAATGGCTCTTATGAAAGAATGAGATTTTTTTTTAAATAAATAAATAAATAAAGTACTAAAGAATAAAAGAAAAGAAAATAACAAAAACGAAGGGAAAGTAATGAATTTCCCACCACAAAGATTGAAACAATGATTCCAAAGCTGTAAGGTTGCCGTATAGCTGAGCGCTTATAGGTTTGACAGCAAAGGAATCCGTATAGTCTTCAAGGCCACCTACAATCGAATCCTGGGGATTCTGCAGTAGAGTGGGGACTACTATACGTTTTTGTTTCTACTCAAGCTAAGAGTAATATCTTTGAATTTTATTTTTTTATTTTTAAATCACTTCGATTTACCTAAGAATTAGAAAAACAAAGTGGACTAATACCTCCCCGGCAACGGCGCCAAAAACTTGTTTGTGAATTTTAGAAGTAACCGCAAGCGCACGGTATCGTGTAGCTAACGGGTCGATCTCAAGGAGATATGCCACTTATAATTCAACTTCTTAATAGTAATGCGAGAGTGGGATGATTCAATTTTTGTTAACTAATTAACTAAACTAAACGATCCTAATCTATACGTCTAATGCAATCGAATTGAAACGAAAAATAAATTAAACACAATCAATGCATAAATAAAAGACAGAAAAAAAAAATGCGAACAATAAAAATAAAAAGGAAAAAAAAAAGTAAAACTAGTTAGTATGTTAAAGCAGTCAGTAAAATTTAGTTCATAGCTAAAATGCAGATGCAACACCACCCGTCACCAGAAGCAGAGGCACGACTGTAGGCTTGCTCCGATTATGTGGTCCGAGATTATGAATGAATAGGCAGAAAATAAATAACAGAAATTAAATAACAAAGCAATAAACAAAGCAATAAAAGGAAAAGGAAACCTTAACCAAAGAGAGGCACGACTGTAGGCATCTCTGATCAAGGATCCAGGGGAAGGGAGAACAATAAATAATGCTGAAAGTAAATCCTAAATTAAGAATATGGAGGGATAGATAGAAGCGGGAATGGAGGGAGGAGTGGAGATTAATAAAGAAGGTTACTTACTTGCGAATTGAACAAATGATTCGAATCTCAACCAACCCTAACAACCAGATCTAGATCTAGAATGATCTAAATCTGCAATTGCTAGACCCAGAGAAAAACGAATCTAAAAAAATTGAAACTTGAACTTGAAGCTTGAACTTGAATTGCATTACATAAAAAGATTAAACCTAAACATTGAATTTAGAAATTTAAATCTCACTAATACAAGCAAAGAAAACTAGAGAAAACCTTAATAAACTAAAGAGAGAAGAAAGAATGCTTCTACTAAGCTCTAAGACACATTTCCCTTTGATGGAATATGATCTCCTTTTATAGAGTTTAGATGAGATATGAAGCACGGCTGAATTTGAATAAAACTCAGGGTTTCTATCTGACTCAACCAATTAGGGTTTTGACGTAGTAATCGCGCCGACTTAGAGAGATCAGATGCATAATTCCACCATTGGATTTGAGGTTTAAGTAGTCGTAAAGCTCTCTTCCAAAATTCAGCACGATCGGACATCGGATGACCATTCGATGAAGGGTTTGATCGAAACTAGACAGAGGCATTCAAAAACGGGATTTTTCCTCTTTTTCTTTCTGAATATAATTCTTTTTCCTCTTTTTCTTTCTTTAGTTAAATCCAAGATAGGAAATAAGATATTGAGGTATGCAAGGACTATTTTCCATTTGGACTCTCTCAATAATATCTCTATAGATTTGATTTAAAATCTCAACCGTAGATCAGATTTGCCTTCTTTATCTCTTCAATATTTCAGAGTTGGCCCATAATCACACATCTCTAGCCCATCATGCTCCAGATCAGGCCCATTTTCGCATTTGAGAATTTGAATGAACTTCTTGACATGTAAAATAGCATGATTCAAGCCCAAAACTCCAAATATTTGCTTAAATCTTGAAAAGTCCTAAAATCTGCAAAAACAACATAAAACCCAAGGTAACTCCACTCTAAGTGTATAAAATGCATGCTTTATGCCCTAAGATTTCACACATAAATGTGCTCATCAATGGCCCATAGTTGGCTTCTTCCTTTACTCCGGGTCAGAGTTAGGGTTAGGATAGGGCTGGATTTCACAGATCTACTCATTGATGCAACTGCAGGTCACAAGATGTTGAGTTTTATGGATGCCTACTCGGGGTATAATCAAATTTTGGTTTTAGCTTATTTTATCATTGAGAGTGTCTCCACCCATGGATCGAGGATGTGAAATCCCGCCTAATCCTAACCTTGCTACTGTGCCAAATCCATACCTACCATATGCATTATTCGATTTATTCTCTGTTGTATGAGTTGCCTAGTTTCATTGGGTGGAAGTTTATCTCGAAGCTGATCTTTTTCCCCTTCTATTTCTTCCCTTTGATGAGCGGGTGATCATAAGTCATTTCCATGACTGATCCTTCTAGCCCTGCTGTTCTAAAGAGGATCTCCATACACCCTATAACCTTGTGAACTCTTCACATGATGATTTCGAAGAAAAATCAAGTGTGATCTTCATGATTTGTTACTCCTTCTAATTGTTCCAAGAATTTAAACTTTTCATCTCATGTTCCTTAATCAAAGGTTAGTAATCTCTCTTGTGTTGTATTGATTTACTCTTACTATGTTTTATTCTTTATGATTGAGACTTAGAAGAAGATGCCGCATTCTTGCAACCATCTCTTCTACAATCTCCTGTCATTCTTATGGTTTTATGATCTTCATATTGATCTTCGCCATGATCCTTGTGAAGTCTTCATGAAACCATGATCATAGTTTTGATTTGATTTCAAAGCATGTTAGATTTATTCCTTGTTTCTTATAAAAGACTTATAGTTATTTCTTTTCCGAATATTTTGGGAGAAGAAAGGTCAAGATAAAAGCAATGTCCTCCATCTCTTAGAAGCCTAGTAGTCTCCCAATTTCGAGGACGAAATTATTTTAAGGGGGGGAGAATGTAACATCCAGCCCAAATCTAGCCCGGACACCCTATTTATTTTGGGATAAAGAAAGACTTGTTCAATGTTAGACCTTAAAAGTTGGACGCTAATTTCAATATTATTATCTTAGAAAATCTTAGGAAGCCATGTCAGACCTTTCCCTTAGAGTAGACCTGTAATATCTGGCCTTATCCTAACCTTGACCCGGCCCTGGACCTGTTATGTTTATAGGTCCGAAGACCCAAAGTGGGGGAAAAGATGCTTGTGGACCCTTTTGATTGATGATTTGGTGTCGGAACCCAAGCCCTTGGACATTGACGATGATGCCCCTCACTTGAGAGCATTGTTAGTGTTAGTTTTGAATCTGCGCACCGAAGAGGGGTGAATTAGTTGAAATACCAAATGAACTCCTGTGCTCAATCCAATTATATTTCCTGAAACTAGACTTCTAGATGGACTTGTAGGAGAAAACCCCACTCCATTTGACCCCATATAGCCCTCCAAATCCCTGTCCGAAGTTGCTGAACTATGTCTGGCAAATCCTGCTTGCGCATCAAAGAAGGTGAGCTTAATTGGTGGATCTAATGAACTTCCATGCTTGATACAAAGGTATTTATGGAAACTAGACTTCTTGATTGACTTGTAGGAGAAAACCTCAGTCAATTTGACCTTGTATAGCCCTCCGAATCCCTGTTCGAAGTTGCTGAACTATTTCTGGATTTTCTGCTGAAACCTGTTACCTGTTTTGGTCGATCCTTTTGGTCGATGCCATCAACCAAAACCATCGACCAAAGTTGCCCAGAATCATGAAAAAGATGCTTTTTGGATATTCCTTCATCTATTTAAGTTAAACCTCGAACCTAGAACGATATTTTACTCATTTCAACACCTGAGAACTTGGGAAGGCTCCTCTTAGGCTCTTCTTTGGCTTGGGTGATGATCTTCTACAATAATCATTGTCTCTTTCCTCCAACTATCATCTTCCAAGGTATGATTCCTTCTCTTGCTCTCTATCCTACTCACTTCCCTTCTTCTTTTACTGATGAGACCATGGCCAAGGTGCTGCAACCTTGCAAACACCTTGCCATGAACGTCTCTTCCCATTTTTACTTGCTTTTCCTTCATTCTTGCTATGCCTCACTTGCATCTTGATCCTTACATATACATTACCATGATTCCTTGCTTAACAACTTGATTTCTTATACTAAACTGAGATGTGGAGTATGATTAGTCTAATCTTTGGCTTGCAAATGATTGTAATCATGTTCCTAACCTATTCCCCAACTAATTCTCTAGCTTCCCTTTCAATTACATCAATTTCTCATGAATGCTAGGATTCTTGTCTTTAGAACATAAGACCTCAATTTGGGGGTTTTCATTTGGACCATTGGATTTTGATAATACTTGCTAGGTAGTGTTCTTACATTGTTATTAATCATCCCTCCAAGTTTCGGATCAATCCGAGCCCCGGTAGACCCATTTCGGACCAAAATCCCCAAAATCCATTATTCTGTCCCGAAGGAAATTTTGGTCGATCCTTTTGGTCGATACCATCGACCAAGACCATCGACCAAACTTGTTGCTGACAGCAACCTTGGCCAGTTTTGATCCAATTGACATCCGATCTTCCCGACTTCCTCTCTAACTTATTATTGATGTTTGTTTAGGGTCTTAACAATTCTTTTGGACTATTTCTTGGTATTCTCAATTCATCATCAATTCAACCTAAGGTAAGGATGGTCATCTCCATAAACATATAGATCATCAACTTATGGTTTATGTTCTTATTTATGAATAGAATCTCTTGATTTCTTTTAATCGTTATAAGACTGTGATATATGTGTTAGAACAGTAGTATTGAAATCTTTATACTCCTGTCATGTTACATTACTATTCTTGTTTACTTATGTCTATGATGATTCATTTCAATATCATGATTTAACTTGTATTATGAAGATGTATTGGATGCATGAGAAGTGATGAATTTGAATATGTGATTGCCTACGTATAACTTGGGATTGGGGAGTGTCCTATTGACGCTTCTGTCCTTGGGCACCGGAGGGAATAGTATGGGATGTTCTCCGAATGTGCCTATCGACTCTTTCCCGGGTTATTGGATGACATACATAGGATTGTCTAGTTGTTTGGCTAGGATGTCCCTGTCGTATCAGACCCGAATCGGAAGGGCATTGAGACCGAACGACCCGTGGTAGCAGTGGGGATTTGTGGGCACTCAAGACCGGTAACCAACCCGTGAGAGGTCATAAATCTCATTGTGGGAGCCATTTATTGGGAGGGTTGCAAATGGATAGACTTGGGCTCACGGGCGCTCAAGACCGGTAACCAATCCGTGAGAGGACGTGAGAGCTTCTCGTTTACTATTTGTGGATGACCAATAGGGTTGATGAATCCGTAATCCGGGATTATGCTGACTCTAGTGTGAAGGATACCGGAAAGGATCGTCGGGGGGGAGGAATGGACATATCTGGATCTGAGATGATATGACTGAGTAGATGACTTGCACTGGGCTAGGCTTTATTGTGACATGCGCCAATACTTATACCAAATGGTGATGTGAGAGAGCGGTGACCGATCCCCTTACCATGGTTTTTGAGATGACTTTACCGATATTCCCCTGGCATTCCCAAGATATGGAATGGGAGAGTGACAAACGACCCAAAGAAGTATGGTGCTATGACTTAAAGCATGTCTACCTTAGAGACCAGCATTCATAGAGTTAGAACCATAGTTGCATCATGTGTTCCATATCATATTGCATTATATTATGGCTTGTATCATATGGTTTATATTTTAGAACCATAGTTGCATCATGTGTTCCATATTATATTGCATTATATTATGGCTTGTATCATATGGTTTATATTTTATGGAATGACTACCTTGCTGAGTTCTTTGAACTCACTCCTTTTTGCAACATATTTTGTTAGACTTTTCTACAGGTGCTACCACTGTTGACTGTGGCAGTCAACCCTCTGGAGGCCGAGTTGAAGACTTGTATCATACTGGTGGCGATGAACCAGTTGATAAAGACGAGTAGACCGAGATCGGGACTTGTTTGTAGCAGTTCAGTTTTATATTTGTGTGTTAGGGATGGGATGTCGCCTCATTCCCTTTTTAACCTTTTATTTGAATTGTCGAGACTATAGCTTAGTTGTTTCACTTGTTATTTGGTGAATTGGTTGTAACCTTTACTTTTAGTCATTTCATTTTCCGCTAATATTATAGGATGGGTTTCCTCCCTCCTTTTCACACTTGATTGTTTATACTAATGAAATCCTTTCCGCATTCTGATGTTATTTGTGAATCCTTCTGAGGTACTTTCTCGACTTTTATTATTAAATTATTTGAATACAAGGAATTGTTCTTGCTTTTGATTATATTATTGTGCTAAGTGACTATGATCGTTCCTAAACTTGATCGGCGGGACTGTAATTCACTCCCCGGGTAATCCAGATAGGGTATCCCCTTGGTGGATTTAGGGCGGGATGTGACAGAGGAAATCCTAGTGAAATTCCTAGTAGATGGATTCTCTATGTTGACGGCTTGAGTCACTTTCAGGGATTAGGAGCAAGACTAATTCTTCAGAGCCTAGCTGGTTTTATTGTCCAAAGTGCACTTCCTTTTGAATTCCACGCTTCTAATACCGACGCAGAATATGAGGCTTTGATTGCAGGACTCTATTTACCCAAATCATTATGCATGTAAAACATTGAAGTCAAAAGTGACTCTAAATTGGTGGTTAGCCATGTCCCAACAGCCTATGAAGAAAAGATGACCGTATGATCAGTTATTTGAGGGAGGTACTCGAATGTAAAGCATAGTTCACACAATTCCAAATACTGAGCATACGGAGGAAGCAAAACACCATGGCAGATTCCCTAGTAAAATTGGCCTCAGTAAAATTCACTTCTCTCCCGCAAGCAGTGTACATCGAAGAATTGAGCTCGCCACTTATTTAGAACCCAGAGATAATGGAAATTGATAGTGAGCCATCTTGGATAGATCCAATAATGGAAAAAGCTGAGACATTAAAGAGAAGATCAGTGAAACTTGTTCTAAAAAATGGATTACTCTACAAAATAACAATTATTGGTCCACTGCTGAAGTGTTTGGGATCATCAGACGCTCAATATGCATTGGCAGAAGTCCAGGAAGGAATTTGTGGAAGTCATATGGGAGGGAGAGCTTTGGCTTATAAGATCTTAAAACAAGGATTTTATTAGCCATGAATGCAGTATGATGCAATGGATTATGTAAAGAAATGTCATTAGTGTCAAATCCACGCTCCAATACAGAAGCAACCTACTGATCAATTAACCTCTATTCTCAGCTCAATACCTTTTTCTATGTGGGGTATGGATATCCTTGGTCCATTTCTCATAGCTTCAGGAGGAAGAAAGTTTATCATGGCAGTGATCGATTATTTTATCAAGTGGGTAGAAGCTGAGGTTTTAGCGACCATAACTACTAGTCAAACAAAGAAATTCTTCCAAAACAAGGTGATATTCAAGTTTGGTCTACCTAAAATCCTACTCAAAGATCATGGTAAGTAGTTTGATAATGAAAGATTTAAAGAATTCTGCGCGCATTACCACATAGAGTACAAAAATTCTTCTGTCGCCTATGCACAATGTAACTAGTAGATTGAAATAACAAACAAAACTCTTCTTCAAGGAAATAAGAGACAGCTGGATGAGGAAAATGCTCGATGGGTAGAAGAATTGCCATATCTACTTTGAGCATATAGACCTACTGCTTGAAGTCCTACAGGAGAGACACCTTTTCAATTAACGTACGGATCTGAAGCTTTGGCCCCAATAGAGGTAGTAGCTGGATTAGAAAGATCAGAAGAATTCGATCCAGTAATGAATGAAGAGGGCCTACGAGAAAATATGGAATTCATTGATGAAATCAGAAAAAATGCATTATACCAAAATATAGAATATCAACGGAGGACAGCAGTCTACTACAATGCAAAGGTCATGCCTAAATCTTTTAGAGTAGGAGATTTGTCAAGTTTAGATCCCAAAAATTGTGGAAAGTTGTTAGCAAACATGGAAGGCCAGTATGTGGTGGTCAAGATTGTCAGCACAAATACTTATTGGCTCAAAGACTTGCACGACCACCGATTAAGGCGACCTTGGAATGTTGTTCAATTGAAAAAATATTATCAATGATGTATGTGGAAGTCTTTTTTAGAAATTTATAACAATCTTGTATTCAAAATCATTGTCATGCATAATGAAATTTAAGACAAAGGCTTCTTATGAGCCAATTTTTTTCTAAAGGCTTCTTATTAGCCAAATTTTTTCTAAAGGCTTCTTGTCAGCCATGAAGGCTTCTTATCAACCAAAATTTTTCTAAAGGCTTCTCATCAGCCACGAAGACTTCTTATCAGCCAATTTCTTTTAAGGCTTCTTGTCAACCACAAAGGTTTCTTATCAACCAATTTCTTCTAAAAGCTTCTTGTTAGCCACGAAGGCTTCTTATCAGCCAATTTTTTTTCTAAAGGCTTCTCGTCAGCCACAAAGGCTTCTTATCAGCCAATTTTTTTCTAAAGGCTTCTCATCAGCCACAAAGGCTTCTCGTCAGCCACGAAGGCTTATTGTTAATCAATTCTTTCTAAAGGTTTCTCATAAGCCAAGAAGGCTTTCTTATCAGCCAATTTTTTCTAAAGGCTTCTCATCAGCCACAAATGCTTCTTATTAAGCCTATTCTTTTTAAAGGCTTCTCATCAGCCACGAAAGCTTCTTATTAGCCAATTTTTTCTAAAGGCTTCTCATCAGCCACGAATGCTTCTTATTAAGCCAATTCTTTTTAAAGGCTTTTTATTAGCCACAAAAGCTTCTTATCAGACAATTTTTTCTAAAGGCTGCTCATTGGCTAATATTTGTTTTCTAAAGGCTTCTCATTAGCCACGAATGCTTCCTATCAGCCATATGCCATTAAGACTTTTTAATAGGTCACTCAGACTTCCACAAGTCACAAAGACTTCAAGGCAGCCACCTAAACTACATTTCTAATTGGCCAATAATCTTTAGCAAAAATTATGTTCGGCTATCTTGCTTGAATTGTCAATAGAAGGCAGTACATTCATAAGGACAATGGCACAATTGCTTCCAAAGGAAATCAATAAACATAAATATTCTCACTTGTAATTTTTTTTTTTTTTTTTTAGAAAAGGAAGAGGTAGTGTTATACTACTATATCTGCAGAATTTTAGTAAAAATAATAAAAAATTAAAAAAATAAAAATAAAAATAAAAAAAGAAAGAAAGAAGAAGATTCCAATGTATTCAGGGTAGCAACAAGCTGGATTTTGATTTTTCTTTCCTTTTTTTTTTTAATTTTTTTAAGGGAATTCAAAAGAAAATTTTATAGCTGGACATCATCATTCTCTTCGTCTTCAACAAGATCTTCTTCAACATATTGGACTGATCACAAAGGCTCTGGCTAATCGTAGAGCAAAAGAATAGTGAATACGTAATTGGGAAACGATTCAGATACCTGATAGGTTGTACGTTCTTGGTTTATATAAATTTTACCTCTGATCTTCGTCCGTCGAATGAATTCTTGATCTCCTTCGGTGGTTGTCCGATCTTAGGGTTTTTCCCTAGATACTCGAGGATGCAACTAGTTACATAGTCTTAGCATGATTCCTTCACCGCTTTACTAATAGAGGCATTTTACAAGTCAGCTTCATCTACCGCGAAGTTCGGGAAGCCATACTAGATTGGTAACTGGAATACGGCGCCCTCATGATTGATTCATTAGGTTTTGGTAGGTCCCAGCCATGGTCTGACCGGGATGTGGACAGTGAAGCCGGTCCGATGGGTTTGGTACAATTTTCTATGTATCATGCAGGAACATGATAGGGAAGGACGAGCAGGATTTCATATCAACACTATGCTTTCCAAGAAATCGTTCACATCATATCAAAGCTGCAACACAAACCATGAGATACTAAGAGCCTTTATAGTCATTACAACCGTCAGAGAATCCATTATTATCTAAAGTTTTCTCATACCTAAGTTCATGGGCAGCAGTCAGCCCTTTTATAAACCCAAAAAAACTCAGCTTGCATACTCGTTTTAACACTCAAGTACCAATAAAATAAGAATATTAACTTAGCCTCAGAATCACGAATCAGCTCACCCACTCTTGCATACCTTTGATTGCCTAGAGCTGATCTATCAATATTCAACTTAAACCAGCCCTCTTATGGTATTCTCCGTATCACTTTTCTTGGTTCGCTCTTTGCTTTATTTGCACGAAGCCAGGCATTGAACTGCCTGTGTATTAGCAACACGTGGACTCTACCTTAGATGACGCCTCTTGCAACTCCCTCAAAACCGCCTTAAACACGCAGTCTAAAGCAAAAGAATGAAAAACAAAAGAACACGTATGCCGTTTTGTCTTGTTCCAAAGGCCAAGAAAAGATAATCTGTCTTATACCGCCCATCCACGCCACCAATCCTTCTCCCAAACCCCACGTCTTTTTAAATCAACAACACGATATGAGATTATTAATTAATCATTTCCACGTCTTGATTCAAGCTCATGAATCAAGATTTTCAACTCAATTGCAGTAAACAAAGAGAAACACTACTTCAATTGCTAGAAAAAACAAAGAGATACACCTACTCTAATTGCTAACCTTTTCTAAAAATGACTAGACTTTTATGTCTAAAATGCCCTTAAGCGTATCTAAATTAAATAATACTCGTAGATCATAACACATGTTTAATTAACTCAGTTATATATACAAACCACAAATGACCCCCTTCCCCAAAAAAAACAAAAAAAAACAAAAATTCAAACCCTAGTTGATGAACGCCTCCTTATCTGAGGAAGCTTGAAACTCCACCATGCATCCTTGGCACCTTCTCAGGTACCTGTTTCATGTTTCTTGATGATTTGCAAGTAATATGTTGAATTTGAACCTTCTTTCTAGTCAGCTTGGAGAAGGAGAACAAGTAGTTTGGACCATCAGACGTGAAGTCGTGGTTGTAGGTGTTAGGATTATCATAATATAATATGTGAGTTTGGATTAATTACTAGAATTAATAATTGATGGGGTCTCAACACATCGGATCGATGCACTGTAATTGGATTTGAGATGGACTAAACCGGTATATTGTGGAAGTAGACTAGAGTTTGGAATTGCTATTATAAATAAGGGATAATTACTATTGACCACTTGTACTTTGATTTTATTACTATTGTATCCCCTGTATTTTTCAAAATTACTGATCCAACCTTCAACTTTGTCTATAATTACTATTGCCCCTACCGTTAAATTCTGTTAGTTTACTGATGATGTGGCATCTTTATATTTTCTCAAAAATCCCAAAATACCCTTATACTTATCTCTTTACTTATTTATCCTTTTGTCAAGTTACAGTAGTACCCTTAATTAACTGTGAACAAAAAAATAATTATAATCTACTTTATTCTTAAAAAAAAAAAAACCACCAAATAAAGAAAGAATGATTGAATAAAACTCAAATAGAAACCGAAGAGGAAGGAAAATTGAATTCAACTCAAATTGGAAACTAAATATCACCTAAAATATTATCAAAATAAATGAATTTTAGTGAAGGTGGGGAACCAAATTGGATTTGGATTTTGCCAATTTCTTTAATTCAAAACAAATGAAGGTTAGTGAAGGCGGGAAACCAAATTGGATTTGGATTTTGCCAATTTATTTAATTCAAAATAAATGAAGTTTAGTGAAGGTGGGAAACCAAATCGGATTTGGATTTTGCCCATTTCATTAATTCAAAATAAATGAAGTTTAGGATAAAATTTACATTTAATTTGGTTTTTATAAGTGAGGTAGCATCGTCTTTTGATTTCTTAATTTTAATGAAGGGCAAATTAGAAATTACATATTCAAACTTGACGGCTACTTAACACCGTTATAAGAAGGGGGCAATAGTAATTTCGTAAAGAACATGGTTTTATTAGTAATAAAATCAAATTACAGGGAGACAACAGTAATTATCCCTATAAATAACTATGATAAGGTCTCTCCAATCACTTAAATTTTTTTGTTCTCTTCTCTCTCAACAAGAAAAATGTACAGTAGGAAAGACGAGGAGATTGGACAAGGCTTTGAGTACGTTTTGGCATTTAATATTTGGTTTAATCTTCTTTAGAATACATCTGGTGTAAGATATGTACAATTCTTTTAGGGTCTGTTTGGTTTCATGAATCCAAAGATTTCAAATCTCTAGATTCATGAATCTGAGAATTATACCCGTTTGGTTGTAAAAATCTATAGATTCATGAAATCTAGAGATTCACCTTTTTACACTAAAAACGTGAATCTGTAGATTTATGGGTAAGGAGTGAAATCCAGAGATTTCAAAAAAGCTATACATTTGCACGTTAACAAAAATCACGTCGATCAAATAGTTTTTTAGGATGAATCCACAGATTTCATTCTACAACCAAACACCTAATTTTATAAATTATAACTCCATAGATTTGAAATCTCTAGATATTTGAAATCTCCAGACTCATGTAACCAAACAGGCCCTTAAACACTATATTATATTATAATCTTATATGGAATTTGATTAAGATTTTGAGAAAAACCCGAAGTTACTCCAACAATTGGCATCCGAGCCAGTTTCTATAATAATTAAAGTTTCTATAATATGAACGTGTCGATCTTAGCGGAAGTAAATTTGAATCCACGTCCTCGAAATCGTCACCAATTAATTTCCACAATCACGCGGAAAGAAAATAGATTCCACAACCCAAATGCCGTGTGGATGAATAGTATAAGATCAAGATCCAAAACAAGGAGAGACAATCCTCAAAGGCTTCCTCCTGCGTTTCTTGGAGTGAGAGAGAAAGAATGAAAGCCGTTTTTAGAAAATTCACTAATGCCGTAATGCAATTCACACTCAAGTGACGCGGTAGTTCCCAAAATATATAACCGCCCAAAAGTGAGTTTACAGTTTCGCTCTTGGGCATATTATTATTAATAAATGCCAACAATATCAATGAATTGACAGCACTAAAACTAAAGGAAGTGAGAAAACCGACTATAAATTTCCCAACCCAGTCTTGGGTTTTCAGAGCGTATCAGCTATGGCAGCCAGGCCAGTCAGTTTGGGAGGATCTCTAGCTGTGCCAAACGTTCAGGAGCTGATTAAGGAGCCCATCAACACTATCCCACCTCGCTATATCCATCCTGATCTAGATTCTCCAATCGTATATGATGCTGCTTCTCTCCCTGCAGTTCCTGTGATTGACTTGCAGCTGCTAATCTCAGGAGAATCAATGGACTCAGAACTGGCGAGACTACACTCTGCTTGCCAAGATTGGGGTTTCTTCCAAGTAAGTGATTACTTTATCTCCGTATCTTCACCAAAAAAGATAACTGTCTTCGTATCTCTATGATTCATATGAGAGTTTTGGGAACTTTCAAGTAGGGTATCCTTCTACTTCATTCATGAAGCGATATGATTTTGTTCTCCTATGACGTAGAAATAGAACACAAACAAAGCATCTGATAAAATCACCAGTTGTTCGACACTTTTTGAAAGAACTGCATAACCAAAGTGTGCTTGTTTATTCCTGACGAAACACAAACCGGAATAATTGAAGGGAAATATTAAACCTAAGAATAAAGGTGTACCCTGTGTAGGGAGTCTAGGGACATCATGAATGATCGGAACAACATGTGACTGAAATAATTGATGGTGTGACCAGTGGTGAGTGGATTCTTTGATTTATTTAAACATTCAAAAATAATTCTATGATTTTATATTACTTAGTTACATTTTATATTAAATTATATTGTTATTCTTAATTAGAAAAAATTGAAAAAATTACATGATTATCTGTTTTTAGGTTTTTCCTTACAAAAATAGCCATTCAATGTTGCACTTTACAAAACTAGTTAAAATTGAGTTTACAATTATAAAACTAGTCAAAGTAGTGTTTTTTCAAATCTTTGGACATTTTTATCCATAAAATTGACCATATCAGCATAGGGATAAAAATGTTCAAAGGGTATAAAAAAATAATGACTTTCCCCTTTCAGACAAAATAGTGATTTTCTCGCTCGATGTGATTAATTTTAGGGGTAAAAAATATCCAAAGATGTGAAAAATCAATATTTTGGCTAGTTTTGAAGTGCAAAATCAGTTTCTAATTTTGTAAAAGTGAAACATTGAGTGGCTATTTTTGTAAGAAAAAAAAACCTAAAAGCAGCTAATCACATAATTTTTCCAAAAAAAAAATTCAAATTAAACATTTTTTTTCTAATAAAAATAAAGAGAGAAAAGAAAATAATAATGTCATTTTCTTCTCTTACCTTGCAAAAGGAAAAGGAAAATGCGTCTTTCAAACCTAAAACTGTGATCTAAAATATAAGATAATAAAAAAATAATAATTCCTTTTTCTTAGGTTTTATTTACTTATTTTCCAATATGGTGATATTTTTTATTTTTTTATTTATTTTTAAATTTTGACGTTATTAATTTTAGGAAGTTGTTACTTCAATAGGATTTTATTAATTTACTTTTTGATTGAATGTTATCAATTTTAGGAAATTCCTATACAATTTTTTTTTCCCTTTTTTTGGGGTATCCATAATCATAAGAATACATGTGTGAAATTGGTATTTCATATAGATTTTTCTTATTGGTGATAATATTGTTTTTTTATTTCTTAATTCTAGAAGAACAAAATAGACATTAAACATTGAAAATAATAACAGTCTCTTAACACCATTAGAATTGAGGGGGGCAACAGTAATTTTATAACGATGGCCCCTTTAGTAATTAAGCTATAGTATAGGAGCCAATAACCATAAATCTTTTTATTTGAAAGGAATTTGTGAAAAGCAAAGTCTCTTGGAGATTGAAATCCATTAAATACATCATCGTTTTGAACTACTTTCTAATGCCCATGAGGGCAACCTGTTGATTCATAATTATGGTCAGACCAAAAGCAAGTTAAGATCCACTCCAGTGGGCCTTTTGGTGGTACATGCAGGGGTAGAGTCAGGATTGAACATTGGGGGCGGGGGAATAATGAGAGTCTGGACTCTGGATCACCTCCCAGTTGAGCGAACACTAATGGCTTTGGAATGCAGATTGTGTGGGGCCCATATGAGACCTACTGCAAGGTCCCACTTCTGAATTATTTTATCATATTCATACGTTGGGTCCACACTAAAAATATAGGCAAATTATTAAGAGGACTAAAATATAGGTAGCACAATTATAGGTAAATTATTAAAAATATATTGGAATAAACCATAGGGCTAAGGGGGAAAATAGCACTACAATTAAGTAAAAGAAAGAATTATTGAAAAGATAAGATAGACAAAGAATGACACAATAAAGGCAAAAAAAAAAATCCTAATATGCAAGTGTCACAAGTGAAAAACAATATATAACATTGATGAATGAAATAAATTAACAGAGAATCTACTCAAACGAGAGAAAAAACAAAGAAAAAAATGTATGGGAGAGATTGTTGGAGAAAAGTTAGGTTTAGAATCCATTAATTAAATATGAAAAACAGTCCATTTCCATGATTAAGTAGAAAAAAATTCAATGGTTATGATTAGAAATGGTAAAATCAATTGTTGAAATTCCAAATGTCCAACTAGTAAAACTTAAAATTGAAATTGTTATTGGGAGGTGATGCGTCCAAAATCTGCTCAGCCCTTGGATCTCCACGTGATGTCCTGCAAAACGAAAGCGTCAGATGTGGCCCGACCGCTGGGGTCGGGAGTCCACCTCCGAAGGCTAAGTCAGTTGATGAACTTAATCACAAACGGCTCTGCTAGAAGCACAGAGCTAAGGAATGAAGAACTGGGAAAGGTGATCCAGATAGCAGATCGCTGATAGTTTAGGTCTATCAGTATGTATATGAACCTGAGTCTCAGATAGTATTCTTTTTGATCGATTGATCCGTCCCTCACCTTGTATGGTAGTGAGGTTTATATAGAGTGTACCTTCGAATCTCCTTCGTTGGATGCACTTGAGCCTTCTTCGGGTAGTCGTTGGATCTTATTAGTTAGATCCGTTGAGCGATAGACTTCTACTAGTTTGGGCTAGTAGAGGACTCCTGAGATAACCTCTAGGTTATGCGATGGTTATCCCTTCGATAATGATTATCCGCAGCCGTCGTTTGAGTCCGCCATCATCGTGGTGATTACCCTAATCCATAAGTAAGATTAGGGCACGCTTGCAGCCGAATAAGCTTTCTTCTTCAGCAAGCCATCTTCCGGATCCGGTTCGCTCGGGAGCGATTCGGTTTTCTCCGTCTCGACCGGGGTCGAAGGTCGGACCAGGTATGAACCCGGTCTGATCATAAACTCTCCATATCATGAGCCCCCCAGACCAAGCGTTCGATCGATCCCGAGGGCTTGGTTTTTAATCGGGTTCGTCGTCGGGTGATGATCTCTGCGTGCTTCATTAAATGTCATATCACATTTAATGCGGTGGTCACTTTTCCTCGAGCGTTGTGAGTGTAAGGCCACATATCTCGTTGCGTTGATCTGTCGTGGCTCACGTCATCCAAGCGACGGTTTCCGAACGCCTATTTCGGATTCGTGAGTTCAAACTTTCAAAACGTCTTTCAATCTTGATCGTTGATTTTGAATCAATCTCGATCGTTCAGATTCCCGAACACTCGTGCGGGAGTTTTAAAAGCAGTTCGTTGTCTTCGTAGGTTTCATTCTTCCTGTCTGGAATTTGAACCTTTGTTGTTCGCCTCGCGCCTTCCTGCTCTCAAGCTTCCGTCTCCTCGAATCAGTAAGTTTATTGGTCTTTTTCTTTTTGTAGTTTACTGAAACGAGTAATGGCGGACGATAGGGCTTCTTTAGTACCCCATGTTGGTAATAGCAGTGATGCTTTTGCTTCTCCTGCTCCCGAACAGTCGGATAGTGATAACAAAACCCTAACTGTCCTCTAGCAGGAGTTCGCTGAAGTTTCTCAAAAGGTTTTGAAAGAAAAACCGAAACTTCTCCTATCCTTCTCGAGTCTGGATCTTCCAAGATTGTCGAGTCTTCTAGGCAGCCTCAAACCTCCGAGTCCAATGGTGGACCTGGCTCTGTTCCCTCCATTTACAATGAGGAAACCCTTCTTTCAGCTGTCCAAGATTTTGATCTTCCTTCTTCATATCGGGTTAGGGCTCCCACACCACGATGAGAGGGTTGATTCATCCCTTTCGGGTGAATTTTCTCTGTATATAGATGCACTGGAAAGCGGGGTTCGCTTTCCCTTTTTTAATCCTTTGTTCTCCGCAGTTTTGAATCACTGGAACATTTGTCCCGGAATGCTCCTCCCCAATAGCTGGCGTCTCATCGTCGGCTTCTTGGGTTTGTGTTTTGAGCTTGGCATTACGCCATCTCTTTCTCTTTTTGTACATTTTCATGTTCTTTCTATCTCCCATCCTCCCGGATGGGTTTTTCTTTCCAAACGCAATAAGGTTGAACTTGATTGGAGGGGCAGCATCCTTGTCAAAGGAACTTGCCCTTCTAACCACAAAAGATGGCGCGAACGATACTTTTTCTGTCGAGCGCCTCCATCAGATCTTAACTTCCCAACCACCTGGAGGAGGTTTACTTCTTCGTCCGAGAGTAACCGGGGCCTTCCCTTGTCCAGAGAAGACGAGGCGGCCATCAGGAAGATCAAATCCATTCCGTGGTATCAAGAGATACATGGATATGAAGTGGAGTATAACTCCATCCTTCAGTATTGGGGCTTGGCTCATTGTGAGCTTCTAACCATCATCCTTTGATTTGACTGAAGTGATATGTTTTGAATTCTGACTCTTGTCCTTCTTCTTTGTAGTGCCTCCCGGAATGAACCCCGAAAGCCTCATGGTGAAGGCCGCTAGGGCCGTTGTGACAGCCGAGCAACGATCGCCCAGGGTCTTGACCGTAGATCAAGAGGCTTCTCTTCCCTCTCCCGACCCCTCTTATAGGGGTATCAGGAATATCAGGCCTGTAGCTGATGCTTCGGGTAACGGGAAGAAACCAATGGTGGAGAGGTCTAATGTCTCTTCCTCCGCCCGAACCAAGAGGAGGCATGACACAATTGATGCTCCCTCCAATAAAAAATCCAAAGCTTCGACGGATGGTGAGGAGGTCTTCACCCCCGAGTGGACCCTGAAGATGACCGACAAGGTTACTCGGGATCCCGAGAAAGCTGCAGAATGGAGCTCCCTCATTCTTGCTCCTTCTGATCGCCAGGAGTTTGAAGCCCTGGATGACACCTCCCTTGTTAGTCAATCTACAAGGTACCGGTCTTCTTGCTTACTTATGTTTTCATAATTTCTTATGACTTCTTATGATATCTTCCGCCTTCCCAGGAATGCTGTGTTGAGCTTTTATCAACACATGGAAGCATTGAGCCGGGTTGGTCGCACCAGCTCCTTGCTGCAAACTTGTGAAGAGAAATTGGCCAAGGCCAATTCCGAAATAGACCAGGCCGACCGCAGCTACCGTGGAGCTGCAGAAAAAGCATGAGGAAGAAGTGATCTCCCTCAAGGAAGCCCTCGAAGCTTCGAAAATTCGTGTCACTGCTGCCGAGCGCGAGGCTAGGAAGCAAAAGGCAGCTGCCACGTTGTTTGGTGATAGCCTTGAAATCAAAAGTAGGGAGCTCGAAGAACATCTGAAGTTGGCGATCCCTAGCAAGCCTGAGCATATAAAGCCAGAGCTTCGGAAGGAGGCATTCGGAAATACCTGAACAGCGTACCTTTCTCCGAGTTGCTAGGTCTCTACAACATTCAAGCTTATCGCATGGGACAGAACGACGTTTGGGAGCGAATCCTTGGATCGATCCCTGACTTCGACACTGCTCCTTTTCGCGAGGTATGCCACCAAGAGGTCTTCGGGAAAGTTGGTATGGATCTCCCGGATTGGGCCCAGGGAGAAGATGATCCTTTTCCAGCTGACCCTCAATATGAGGCATACCTAAATGACGAGCCGGCACTTCCAGAGGAGAAATCACAAGCCGAGTCTCAAGTTGTTGTTGTAGAGGATTCAGCCGATGCCACTCTTGAGGAAGGCTCTTCTCATGGTCCTGAGAAAAGTCCTCCCGACCAAGGTCCCTCGGGCAACAAAGAAGAAAAGGCTTAGGGAGTTGTCATTTTGTAAAGATTTACCCTCAATTTATTGAATAGACATTTCTTTTTTCATGTTGGCCTCTAAGTTTCCCCGTCTCCTGCCGGAATCTTGCCTTGAATATCAAAGTATTAATGATAAAACTTATCACTTAACTTTTCATTCCTCGCCGAATAATAATCTTGTAGAAATATTGTGAAGATGCGTTTCGGGAAGATGCATTAATCTTCCCCACTACTTCATTTATTGCAAAGTCCGCACGTTTCCCTTCTGCGAAGTTCAAACGTTTTCCTGCTTTTGTATACCATTCACTGTTTCCAATGAATCGAAAATACATCCGTTATTTTAATGGCGGTGCGACGATTGGAGGTATCTCTGCATCAGGTGCTCGCTTCCACATGTTTCCATGTGGCATCCCTTCGACCGTTGATCTTGCTTTTTGCGGATTTCGAAGCGTCATTTTGATCTAGGTCATCGGTTGTCCTTAGCCTTCAACCGTCGTCTTATACCTGAGGCTATTTAAAGCCTTCGTGGGTACTCTCCATCTATCCTGACTTCTGCAAGTTAGATTTGCTAAAGTGCCAAAGCGACCTTTCGTCCTTCGGCCTGCTTCCGTATTCCTCGTACTCCAACAACAGCTCTATCAACTTCTGAACAAGTGAGTTTTTTGATTATTCATCTCTTTCCCCACTTCCCCCTTGAGTAAACAGCACAGTAGTTACACTTGGGGTTTAGTTTGTGGGTTTGTCGGAAGCTTTAGAAAACTAGGGTTTCCCCGCTGTTGCTGTCATTTATTTCTGTACTGATACGGCTGGTTTTTTTGTTGTTTTGCATAGTGGCTCCCAAGATCAACCCGAACTTTATCAGAGCAAAATCTTGCAAGAAAATCGTTCCGTCGGTGGTGGTTGGGGCCAGTGCGGTGGTTTCAGCTAGTGAATCCTCCAAGCGTAAGGCGGCTCGGGCGGTGAATCTTCAAGTCGATTCCCGCAGTTTCTATTGATGCCGTCCCTGCGCCTTCTTTGCCCGAAGTGATCGCTCGTCTTTCCCAGGAAGATCTTGATCACTCCGTTGCCGATGGTGCTGCTGGTGAGCCTGTTGGTGCACCCATCGAAGGAGACTCTTCGGGCATCTGAGGCAACTATGTTGGCGTCTGATGAAGGTGTGGTCCCAGCAGGTGCTGCTCCTATTTCTAACTCTAGTGCTTGTTTGGCATCCTCGTCCTCTCCTTCTGAGTTGGAGGATTTTGCCACTAGGAAGCGCAGTCGGGTGACAAGTGATGAAGCTCATCCTTCTCTTGGTGTAGTTCATCCTTCTCATCCTTCGCCTGAATTAGTGTCAAACGAGTTTGACAGAGTGTTGGAATGGTGTCTTGCCGCTCGAATGACTTCCGAGAGCGCAGCTTCTTTCCAAACTTCCAGATGAAGTCTTTACAAAGTCACTGGTGATGTAAGTCTTTCTTCATTATCCTCTAATTTTGAAAAATTACTTTTCTGCTCCTCGCTAACTCGGAAGTTGTTTGCAGGAATCTTGTTGGTAACTTCCACAACCAAGTGGAAGCAGTTACTAGACTCAGTAGGTTGAGCAATGAGGTTTCTAGGCTTCGGAAAATCTATGAAGCTAAAGATGTTGAGATTGCTCGCCTTCGGAATCTAGCTTGGGAGGTGGCAGGAGAAAAAAATTCGATGATTGGTCGTCTTCGGTCGGACTTGGATGATGCCAGGGAGAAGATCCGGCGAATGGAGCGAACAGTTGGAAAGTCGGAGCCAAAGGATCTGAAACGTTACCCGAAAGGCAAGCTGTCGTTCCTTTGCCCGAATCCCTTCCAATCTGATGTTCGCAGAGCTGCGTCTTCAAGTATTTACACAGTAAGCCTTTTGTTGATATGCTGAATGCTTATAACTTGCAGGCGTACCGGGATGGTGAGAACGAAGTATGTGAATCAATATTAAGGAAGGATCCTCATTTTGATACGACTCCCTACAGTGCTGTTTGCCATCCTAAAGTATTTACCGGCCTGGGTATTCCTCCTCCCGACTGGACCAAGGATAAGATTGATCCTCCACCTTCCGATCCAGATATTATGCAATATCTGGAAAATTCTCCCGTTTATTCTCCGCTAGGAGAAGTCAATTATGACGAGCTTGTACTGAATGCGAGTTTGGTCGAGGACCATTCTTCTCCTGGACAAGCTGGACAAAGAGTATGAAATTGCGGAGGATTTTATGCATACCGAAATATTTTTGTAATCCTCATTTCTTCTCTTCTTTTCCTTGAATCCCCACCAATGGTTGACTCATATGTTTGTTCTAGCAAAGTCGCGTCGATCTTGTATAACTTGTTAACAGTCACCTATAATGACTTTCTTCTTTGATCGAAGATTGTATCCAGCTCTTGTAATTGTTTTGATACTGGCCTCTTTGGATCTTTTGAAGAAATAAGAAATTACTTTATCTTGAACTTTGCTAGCCACTTGAATCGTCGTTGTATTAGGTCTTAGTTGTCTGAAACAATGCCTTTACTTAAGGATTTCCGGAGAAATACAATAAGTCTGAGAAGGAACTCACTCGGGTTTTAAACCGATGCCTTTACTTAAGGATTTTCGGAGAAATACAATAAGTCTGAGAAGGAACTCACTCGGGTTTTAAACCGATGCCTTTACTTAAGGATTTCCGGAGAAATACAATAAGTCTGAGAAGGAACTCACTCGGGTTTTAAACCGATGCCTTTACTTAAGGATAATTCAAAAATTCAATAAGTCTCGAAGGAACTCACTCGGGTTTTAAACCGACGCCTTGCAAAAGGAACTCACTCGGATTTTCATCCGATGCCCCGACTTAAGAAAGTTCGAAAAATTTCCATAAGTGTTGAAGGACCCATACGAATTTTCATCCGATGCCTTATAGTTGGATCCTGTTCTTGAATGTGGTGTATGATGCCCCTCAATCAAAAGATAGTTTGTTGAAAGCCAAAAATTGCATTGATTGAGTTGAAAATGATTACATCGCGAACAAAATTGAAATCATCCTCAAGGATAAAACCTTTTGAGATGCCTAGCATTCCACGAACGATCCAACTCTTTTTGGGAATCGATGTTCTTCATCCTGTAAGCTCCTGAACCGACCGGTTTCACAACCATATAAGGTCCTTCCCAGGAAGGGTCCAACTTTCTTTGGTGACGCGGGTCGGAAGCTAGGGTGTTTCTCAACACCAAATCTCCGGCTAAGTACCGACGATTCTTCACTCGAGTATTATAATGAGACGCTATCCTTCTTTGATAATGTTGAGTTCTTGCTATTGCCTTGGCCCGAACTTCGTCCAACAAATCAAGATTATCAAGCAGTCCTTGTTCATTTGTTTTTTCCTCGAACTCACGATCCCGTAATGTCCCCGCCATTATCTCCACTGGTGCCAATGCTTTGGATCCATTTGCCAACCTGAATGGAGTTTCTCCTGTAGGTGTTTGAACCGTAGTTCTATAAGCCCATAGTACATTATGTAGTTCTTCGACCCAAGAAGCTTTGTCAGCTTCGAGTCTTCTTTTTATTTCTTCCAGTAGCGTTCGGTTAGTAACCTCTACCTGGCCATTGCTTTGGGGGTATGCCACTGAGGACATACGATGCTCGATCATATATGTTCCACAGAATAGTTCAAATTGTGGACAGTCGAACTGAGTACCATGGTCAGTGACAATAATCTTTGGAATTCCAAAGCGATATATGATTGATTCAAGCACAAATTTCTCCACTTTTTCTCGGTAATTGTCGCCGATTGCACGGCTTCTACCCATTTTGTGAAGTAATCAATTGCTACTATCGATATTCCCGTCCGCTTTGATGCCTTGGTGAATTTGCCCATGATATCAATTCCCCACATTGCAAAGGGAATGGGATTTAGAATTGAAGTCATAGTTTCCGCCGGGCGCTTCGACATCTTGTAGCATGAATTTGACAAGTTACTACATCGACGAACTTAGTCCATAGCAGCCTCTTGGACCTTAGGCCAATATAACCCAAGTCTTAGAATTTTGTGGGCCGGGGCTCGGCCACCCATGTGAGCTCCACAAATTCCTTCATGAACTTCAGCCAAAGCTGATTTTGCTCCTTCGGGCCTATACATCTCATAAGGGGTCCAGCATAAGATCTTTTGTATAGTCTCCCATTCTGAATGACAAATCTAGCTGATCGAATCTTGATCAACCTTGCCTCTACTGGATCCTCGGGTAATTTGTCATCCCTTAGATACTCGATTATTGGATCCATCCAAAGAACGTTCGCTTCAATATAAGAAATTTCTTTCTCATGATAACTTGGAAAAGTTATCTCTTCAATGTAGACCGAAGGGTCTAGATTCTTTTCCTTGGCATTGGCTAGTCGGGATAGCTCATCTGCCACTGAATTTTCATTCCTCGAAATCTGAGATATCTTCAAATTCCGAAATTGGTTTTGAAATGCCTGCACTATCTCCCGATATTTTTGCAAGCGTGGTTCTTTAATGCCACACTCCCCCTGGACTTGGTTGACTATAAGCCGAGAGTCACTATAAATAGTAACATCTGCAATAGCTAATGCTTTTGACAACCGAAGTCCTGCTATCAGGGCCTCATATTCCGCTTCGTTATTACTTGCATCAAATGCGAATCTCAAAGCATACCGAATAATAAATCCTGCTGGACTTTTTAATAGAATTCCAACGCCTGCTCCATCTTTATTACTCGAACCATCCACATATACCTCCCAAGTGGTTGGTATAATGGGATCCTCAATGGTGGGCTCCACTGGTGCAGTAGTTTCTACTACAAAGTCGGCTAATGCCCGAGCTTTGATTGCAGTTACGGGCTTAAAGCTCACTTGGAACTCACTCGAGCTCAACCGACCAGGACACCATTCTTCCGGACAAATCAGGTTTGTTAAGAACTTTACTAAGAGGAAAAGTTGTAAATACCTCAATTGGATGAGCTCGAAAATATGGCCTTAGCTTCCTGGCGGCCATCATGAGAGCCGAGCAGCTGCTTCTCAATCTGCGAATATCTCGTCTTCGCATCTAGCAACACGTGGCTTACATAGTAAATCGGCCACTTGTTTCTTATCTTTCTCCCGAACAAGTCTTGCACCGACCGCCGAAAGGGACGTTGCTAGATATAGCTGTAATATTTCCCCCTTCTCCGGCTCCGGACAGGATCGTTGGTTGTCCAAGTGCTTCTTTTAATTCCTCGAAAGCTTTCCGACACTCTTCATCCCACTTTGCTTCCTTCTTGCTCTTCAGGTCTTTAAGTGCCTTGAAGAAAGGCAAACATTTTCTCTCGGACTTGGAGATAAATCGATTCAGAGCAACAACTCTCCCCGTCAAACATTGTACATCCCGAACGGTTTTGGGAGCCTCCATATCAATCAGAGCTTGTATTTTGGCAGGATTAGCCTCAATTTCCCTCTGTGATACCATGAAACCCAAAAATTTGCCCGAGGAAACTCCAAAGGCACATTTTTCCGGGTTTAGCTTCATTTGATGTTTCCCGCATCTTGAGAAAACCTCAGTCAAATCTGCAATATGATTTTCTTTTGTAAAGCTTTTCAGTAGCATGTCGTCAACATAAGCTTCAACATTCTTTCCAATCAGCTCTTTGAAAATCTTGTTGACGGCCCTCTGATATGTTGCTCCTGCATTCTTCAGGCCAAAAGGCATGACCTTGTAATAATAGCTCTCACGATCAGTCATGAAAGCCGTATACTTCTCATCCTCCTTATTCATAAGGATCTGATTATACCCTGAGTAGGCATCCATGAAACTTAAAGTTTCATATCCTGCAGTCGCATCTATCAAGAGGTCAATCCGAGGCAACGGGTAGCAATCTTTTGGGCAAGCTTTGTTTAGATCTGTGTAGTCTGTACACATCCTCCACTTCCCATTCGCCTTTTTCACCATCACCACGTTGGCCAACCAAGTTGGGCACTCGATTGGTTCTATGAAACCAGAATTCTTAAGTTTTTCAACTTCGCTTCGAACGGCTTCATACTTTTCAATAGAGAAATTTCTTCTTTTCTGTATCACTGGTTTCGCCTTAGGGTCTATCCAGAGTTTGTGCTCTGTAATGGCCTGATCGATCCCAGGCATGTCCTCAGCAGACCATGCGAATACATCTTTATTCTGTTGAAGAAATAACTTCAACTCATCTTTAAACTCTTCCAGCTGTTCAGACCCGATATAAGTAATCTTTTTCTCGTCTTTGGTACACAGCTGGATTTGCTCCAGTTTCTCCACTAGTTCGGGCCTTTGCATCTCTGTCTCTTCCCGATCATCTCGAACTTCTATGGGGAGGGCAGTTACCTTCCTCGGACCCTCCTTGTCTTTTAAATAGGCAATATAACACCTGCGAGAGATCTTCCGGTCGGAGGAGACTTGACCAATTCCCATATCAGTCGGGAATTTTATCTTCAGGTGTTTTGTCGAAACAATAGCACCTATCTTAGATAAAGATGGTCGCCCGAGAATCATATTATAGGCTGGTAGTTCCCGAACCACCAAAAAATTGATTCGGACAGTTGTTTCCTTAGGAAAACTTCCAATGGATAAATCCAACTGAACCGATCCTTCCGCTACTGCAGATGACCCTGCAAAGCCATATAGGTGTGTAGATGAAGGTTTCATCAAGTCCTGATCCACCTTCAATTTTTGATACACTTCGTAGGAAATTAGGTTAGCTGCAGATCCTGTATCAATCAAAACTCTATGCACTTCCCGCCGTGCAATCTCTACCTTGATGACTATAGCATCATCATGAGGTAGACATACGTCTCTTTCGTCTTCCTCGCTAAAGGTGATAGAATCTTCACCATTCAGCTTCTTCCGCTTCTGCGCCTCTCCGGCTCCAACAAATTTGGATTTTGTTTTTAGACTCCGGAATGATTCTGGCTCTGGTCCCCCGAAGATGGTAAGGATCGGTGACCGAGTAACAGCTTCAATCACCTCCTTGCCTTTCTTAGACTTCGGGGCCTCCCTCGATCATTCTGAACTAACCGAACGATCCCTCTTTGGAGCAGCCGCACGTGGCCCACGTGGCTCCTCCCTTCTCCTCGCTAACAAACGCGGACAGATGTCCCCGAGATATCAATCTCTCAATATCTCCGCCTTGAGATGACGACGAGTCATTAGTATAATGACCATAGTCCTTGTGGAATCGGCAATACTTTTCCCGATCCTGCTGCTCTCCGGGTTTCAAAAGAATTTTAGGCGGCCACTTTAAAATATTTTTTCTTTTGAGGATATTCAAAATATCAGCCCGAGGAGCATTCAATGGAGTGTACTCACTTTTACCGGGGGACCTTTGGCGCCAAGGCTGGGATTTTCCAACTCGATCGCGAACATTTTTCTTTGGCTTCTCGTCGCCAGGGAGCCTTTTGTTCCTTATTGGAGACTTTATTATCTCCTTGGCGTGCATCTAGAATCTCCATGACTTCAGCCTCGCTTCCGGCATCTCTGTACCAACTCAAGCATAAGTCGCAGGCATATCCTGTAGTAATAACTCCAGGAGTTTCCGATTAGTGAGTCCCGTGAATAGAGCGATTCGGCTACTTGTTCATCCAAGTTTTCTATCTCCATCGTCACTTTGTTGAATCTTTTCGAAAACTCTCCGATCGATTCGCTCTTTCCTTGTTTGACAGTAAACAAGGTTTCTTCCGTTTTCTTGACCTGTATCCCACTCAGGAATCGCCCTATGAATTGGCGTGCCAATTCGTCAAAGTTTACAATCCTTCCAGAGGGGAGGTTCGAAAACCACTTTTGTGCTTTGCCCGATTAGAGATGAACCAAAAACCACCATAAAATTTCATCGAAATTACCCGAACTGCCATGGTCTGTTGGTAATAGCCGATGTGAGCTGTTGGATCTCCGGAGCCATCGAATGTTGAGAAGGTAGGCAAACGGAAGTTATGGGGAAACCGATATCCCGCAATTGGCTCAAAGAAAGGAGTCTTCCGAATGACTGAGTAAATATCCTCAGTTATTCTTCCCTTAGCCAACTGCCCTAATTTCTCATTGATGTTGGCCAATTCTTGACCAATCTGGATCGGGTGATCGTCAGCAATATGATCACGACCTCGATTAACACGATCATCCCGTGCTACTCGATCATCACGAACAGCCCGTCCTTCCCGAGCATTCCTCTCGTCACGAACTGCTCGATCATCACGAACGGTTCTTCTGACAGTGGGTGAGTGAGTTGTTACCCCTGTATCCAACCTTGTATTTGAATCAGTTGTACTCTCTTGCGGTCTGTCGAACCGATCGCCTCGCCTCGGTTGATCATCGATCCTCCGAAGTCCTCGGTCTCCTTCACGGAAATTCAGATCAACATTCCGGTCTTCAACCATTCTCTGGTCACGTGGCAATGCACGTCTCCCTGAATCGCGTTGATCAGGCTCTTGTGGTAAAACCACTCGTCTGGTGAGCATGCGGAGTGCTTGGCTCACCTCCAAGAGTTGAATCTTTACCTGATCCAATTGATCTTGGATTGTATCAGGAGGAGGATTACGTCCTCCCTGGCCATTATCCACCTCGATAGGATTTTGGCTTTCCTGGGGAATATCCGGATTATTCACTCCAGGAATCTGAACACCGGAATTGCGTTGTGCAGCGGCTGCTGATCTAGTCACCATGCCTTTTCGAGTCGTTTCCCACAGACGGCGCCAAATGATGCGTCCAAAATCTGCTCAGCCCTTGGATCTCCACGTGATGTCCTGCAAAAAGAAAGCGTCAGATGTGGCCCGACCGCTGGGGTCGGGAGTCCACCTCCGAAGGCTAAGTCAGTTGATGAACTTAATCACAAACGGCTCTGCTAGAAGCACAGAGCTAAGGAATGAAGAACTGGGAAAGGTGATCTAGATAGCAGATCGCTGATAGTTTAGGTCTATTAGTATGTATATGAACCTGAGTCTCAGATAGTATTCTTTTTGATCGATTGATCCATCCCTCACCTTGTATGGTAGTGAGGTTTATATAGAGTGTACCTTCGAATCTCCTTCGTTGGATGCACTTGAGCCTTCTTCGGGTAGTCGTTGGATCTTATTAGTTAGATCCGTTGAGCGATAGACTTCTACTAGTTTGGGCTAGTAGAGGACTCCTGAGATAACCTCTAGGTTATGCGATGGTTATCCCTTCGATAATGATTATCCGCAGCCGTCAGTTTGAGTCTTCCATCATCAGGGTGATTACCCTAATCCATAAGTAAGATTAGGGCACGCTTGCAGCCGAATAAGCTTTCTTCTTCAGCAAGCCATCTTCCGGATCCGGTTTGCTCGGGAACGATTCGGTTTTCTCCGTCTTGACCGGGGTCGAGGGTCGGACCAGGTATGAACCCGGTCTGATCATAAACTCTCCATATCAGAAGTAGACATTGAAACCCTTTCAGAAGCAGCAGCCGCAACAACTAAGACGGAAAACAGAGTGGAAAAAACAACACCAGCGAAGAAGAAATGACACCAAGTAACCCTCATTCTCTCTCAGTCACTCTCTCTCACTCTTCCTGTTTCTCTATGGTGAGCAGCAGAAATCATCTAGGGTATATCTATGAACAAGAACAAGAACGAGCTCAAAGCTTTCAGGAGACTTGAAACTTGAAAAGTGAAGGGTTGTGAAGGGTCGAGTAACCGACCGTCAGCGACATGTCGCCGATTTCTCGGCGATATTATCGCTGACTTAGGGCAAAAATTATATCGCTGGAGGGTTTTGTATCGCCCTCCAGCGACTTGTCGAATAATCGCCGACATATGGTACCATGGGCAAAAGTTTATTCTGACACACCTACGCAACCAGACATTTAAGTGTTTCTTCCTTGCAGATTATTCCAGGAAACAAATGTATAGTTCAAGATTTTTTTTTGCTTATTTTTGTCTCTTGATTGATCCGAATCCTGTAGTCTTGTGGTTTGCATCAGTTGTTTCTAGGTGGGCATGGGTGACCTGTATGCTGTTACTCAAGGCCGCTAATGGTGCAGCACGTGGTACATATTTCCAATGCATACTCATTACTTTTTAAGTCTTTAAGAGTTAAAGTTATTAGTAGGAGTTTAGGTTATAAATAAGGGGGTAATACACCACAATTGATATCTAAGCTGAGTCTGTCGCGGATGACTTAAAGATCACAATTTTGAGAAGCACAGATAGGAATTGTCTTTTGTTGCACCAGCTATCACTTGTAATAGTATAAAAGTGGTAAAGGTATATTATATTGTATAAATACCTATAGACCTATTCTAAATAAAATCTCATCTGAATTAGAAACTCAACATCAAAGAAGTTCGTGATTTACTCATGCCAATTAATCACATCAAGTGGCCAATATCTCAAGTCTCAATTTTGTTAAACATACTAACTAACATTAAGGATGCAAACCTTAATGATTTTTCTGACACCATACTCCACCAGTGGCTTTTGTATTTGGCATTTAAGTCCTCTCTAGACTTTATAATGTCAAACATTATAGACCCTACTACATTATGTATTTGCTATCTTAATTAATATCAAGCTTTGTTTTAAGAAGAAGAAGAAGAAGAAAAGAATTAGAAACTCAACATGGTATTGATCTCTGTTTAGGGCAAGTGCCTTTTTTCTCATTTCTTGTTTCTGGGTTAATGGTGTTTCCGCCTGAACTTTCTCAATTGGCGAACATGGCTTCTGCCGCTGCTAATCAAGCCTCCGTTGCTGCTAATCCCGCCTCTGTCACCGCAGATCAAGCTTCTGCCGATGCTAATCCTGCCTTTGCCGCTGCTAATCCATCTTCTTTCTCTTCGTCTTCTGCGGTTGTACTGTCTTTGGTGACATTAAATTTTGGAGGTGGTTTACCTATTAAGCTTACCTCCACTAATTTTCTCATATGGAAGGCTCAGTTTCTTCCATATCCCAAAGGTTATGATTTAATTGGGTATATTGATGGATCATTTCCTTGTCCAAGATCTGATGGTGTTCTTGGCGCTGCTTCTTCCTCATAGTGGGATCTACAAGATCAGTTAATTTTGGGTTGGTTGATCTCGTCTCTTTCTGAGTCAATTCTACCTCATGTTGTTCAAGCTGCAACTTTGTCACAAGCCTAGGGTATTCTTAACCAAATCTTTGCTTCTTCTTCAAAGGCTAGGGTTCTTGATTTGAAGGATCAGTTGATTCATGTTCAAAAGGGAACGAATTCTATTTCCGATTATCTGCTTAAGATTTGCTCACTTGCAGATGCTTTGGCTGCAACGGGTTCCTCTGCTTCTAATGATGATTTGGTTTTGTCAACACTTAGATGGTTAGGCTTTGAGTTTAAAGATTTCTCGACTTCTGTTCTTCTGCGGGCAAATTTATTTTCTTTTGATGCTCTTTCGAGCCATCTCATAGCGACAGTCTTCGTCTACTTCTGTTGATCCTATTAGCACTGCTAATCTTGCGACTCAGTCTTCTCAGCTTGGTACTCAGTTTCACAACAATTCTCAGAATAGTGGTAATGCGGTTTCATCAAACAAATGTTGCAAATGGCAGAGGTGGTAACTACCGACGAGGCCGGAATATGAGAGGTGGTAGATCTCAAAATGGTTCTTGGAATAATCGGTCTAGGAACTTTTCTGATCGCAATAGTGACTATTTCTGCTGAGTCTTGATCCACTGAGGCTTCTCCCTCTTTTTTGCATGAGTATAGAATTTTTGATCGCAATAGTGACTCTATTTCTGCTGAGTCTTGAACTTTTCTGATCACAATAGTGACTCTATTTCTGCTGTGAGTTCTGAGAAGAGTTTTGTTCTTATTGGTGTGTTGTGTGTGCCTTATGTCAAATGTAATTTGCTGTCAAATCTCTCGGTTTGCAAAGGATAATTGTGCTTATTTTAAAATTTTTTTTCTCATTACTTTCATGTTAAGGATCTACAGACTCGAGTATTGTTGAAGGTGATGTGTACTAATGGGCTCTACACTGTCTCATTTTCTGTTGCTTCTGTTTTTTCAAAGCAAAGTTTGAGAAAGGAATAGACCATAGGAAATAACTTCTTGTTCCTCTGACCATGACTAAAATTTGCTGCAGCTGATAAACCATGGAGTCAGCTCTTCACTAGTGGAGAAGACAAAATTGGAGATTCAGGAGTTCTTCAAGCTACCGATTGAAGAGAAAAAAACGTTCTGGCAGCAACCAGGAGATTTGGAGGGCTATGGACAGGCCTTTGTCGTATCTGAGGAGCAGAAACTTGACTGGGCAGACATGTTCTACGTGGTAGCCCAACCAAAATACCTCCGGAAGCCCCATTTATTTCAAAAACTCCCGCTTCCTTTCAGGTTAGTTATCTATCCCCTCTAATTGCGATGAATTTCAGTAGGTTTCACAAATGATTATCTGCCTATTTATATGCTAAACGCCTCCTCAAGCAGAGACACATTGGATGATTATTCGTTGGAGCTGAAAAACCTGGCAATGTTAATATTAGAACAGATGGGGAAGGCCTTGAAGATGGAGACTGGTGAGATAACAGAGTTATTTGATGATGGGATGCAGGGACTTCGGATGAATTACTATCCTCCATGTCCTCAACCAGAGCAAGTAATTGGCATTTCACCGCATTCGGATGGCGTGGGTATCACTATTCTCCTTCAACTGAACGAAATGGAAGGGCTTCAGATAAGAAAAGATGGGAACTGGATTACAGTTAAGCCTCTTCCTGGTTCCTTTATAGTCAACATTGGAGACATCATGGAGGTAAAAGTTACATAAATACTAATTTCTGATCCTCTTGGTAGTCTTCAGCCATTCACATGAATGATTTCAGGTTTGTTTCTTATTACAGATTGTGAGCAATGGGACATACCGAAGCATTGAGCACAGGGCAACAGTGAACTCAGAGAAAGAGCGGCTCTCCATGGCAGCATTCTACAGCCCAAATCATGCTAAAGAAATGGGTCCTGCAAGAAGCTTGATTGGTCCTAGTAGACCAGCATTGTTTAGAACAATAGGCGTTGCAGATTTCTTCAAGGAACTCTTTTCTCGGAAGCTTGATGGAAAAGGTATCCTTGAAGTCATGAAGATTCAAAATGGGCGAGAGATGGCATAAAAACATAAATACTAAGTAAATTGTTAGATGCTAATAAGTATCTAGTAAATAAAGGAGAAAACTTGTTTAGGAGATTTTATTGCCCAGTTCCACACCTCGTGTGAAAGGTGGAAATCCCAATCCTGTGATGTTTCTCCACCTGTTCTCGTCACCTTTTCTGTGATAGCAGGGTTGGAGCTCCTCATGGAGGATGCTCGTCTGTTGATAATGAATCTCGATCTAAACTTGGAAATGTGTTGTGATGTTAAATTAAAAGCTGGGGTTTGTTATGCTGAGAATTTAAGAAGAATAATGTGTTATGGACAATTTATAATAGACCTAACTAGGTCGACCAAAGAAGAACCGGACCGACCTTGACCTGGTAGACCTTGAACTCTATAATTGTTGCTAACTTCCTAGAGATTGGAATCTTATCTACCAAGAAAGTATTACTTGGATTGTAGTTGTGGAGTCTGACCTGAACTCTAAGAACAATTCAAAATACCTGACTTGATCGGAATCCTTATCCCTATCTTTAAGGAGGTTGGATATGATTCAAATTGTACACGTTGCTTTGTGCATTTGTTTTATTCGTGGTCCGACCAAGGTTTGATCGGTCCGGTTCTTCTTTGGTCGACCTAGTTAGGTCTATTATAAATTGTCCATAACATAAGCCCCCAAGTCACTTGGTCATGTTAATTCCTTGTTCGGGGCCAAGAGACTAAATTTCTATCGATCAAGCTTTGATTTGGCTGGGCAGAGTTTGGTTTGGTGATTTTGCTCGACCAATGCTGCAAGCGGTGCATTTATGGGAATAAGATCTTTTGTATCATCTCCATTTAAGCTTACGTTCTGGTCGAATGCATTTGAATTTTCATAGTGCTCAAACCATTGATCTGGTCAAGCAAAAGCTGGTTTCAGTTTTGAATATTGAACATAAGTGTCACATCTTCCCAGCCGGTACCCTATCTGGCATACCCGAGAGTGTGATCCACAGCCCTAAAGATCAAGTTTAGGAACGATCATATCCATTTCGCACAATAACTTAATCAAAAGCAAGAACAAATCATAATGTTCAAGTAATTTATAATAAAAGTCAAGAAAGGATCTCAGAAGGATCACTATAGAATATCAGAGTACGGAATAACAAGATACCAAATCAAAAGACAACTGTAGAGTATAGCGGAAATATACCCTACAAACACATGCGGAAGGTAGATCGAAATCTAAATAAAGCTCTAAGCTAATACAAGTAAAGTAAAAGATAAGTCTAGAAGAAACAAAGGAAATCTAATCCACATCTTCAGTCAGCTCTTCTTGTTCTTCGCTCTTCATCTTCTTCACCTTGCGCTTCCTCATACGGGCCGTCAAAGAAATACAAACCTGTAGAGAAGGCTAACAACAGATTGCACAAAAAAAGGAATGAGTTTCGAAAGAAACTCAGTAAGGCAAGTTAATCCATAACAACATAAATAACATGGAAGCAAACCATAACAAGATGCAATGCAATATGAAACAAGTAATGTATGTATGCATCTAACTCTATGTATGCTGGTCTCTATGGCGTACATGCTTTAAGTCATAGCACCGTACTTCTTTGGGTAGGTCCGCTCACATCCTCAACCATTTAAGATATCTTGGATTCCCTCCAACCATTTAAGATATCTCGGGCGACCGATTGGTAATGGGTCCTGCATCCTTCTCGGACAATTTCCATGGTAAGGGGTTAAGTCAACACACTCTCTCACAACCGTTTGGCATAAGTACCGGCGCATGTCAGGGAAAAGCCTAGCCCAATGAAAGTCATCTAGTCAGTTATATCAACTCAGTTCCAGATACGTCCATTCCTCGTCCCTGACGATCCTTTCCGGTATCCTTCGCACTAGAGTCAGCGTATCCTATGGCACCGACCAACTCGGACTACGGACTCATCAACCCTATTGGTTATCCACATATGGTAAATGGGAAGCTCTCATGTCCTCTCACGGATATAACTCACCGGTCTTGAGCGCCCATGAGCCCAAGTCTAGCCATATGCAACCCTCCAATAAATGGCCCCCACAATGTGATTCCCGTCCTCTCACGGGTTGGTTACCGGTCTTGAGCGCCCGTGAATCCCCATTGCTACCACGGGTCGTTTGGTCTCAATACCCTTCCGAATCGGGTCCGATATAACAGGGTGTATCCTAGCCAAACACTGCTAGACATCCCTAGGTATGACAACCATTGATTCGGGAAAGTGTCGATGGGCAACCCCGGAAACATCCCATACTATTTCCGATAATGTCCAAGGACAGAGTGTCAAAAGGACACTTCCCAATCCCAAACCAAACTTAAGCAAACACATTCTCAGATCAGTCATGACATACACAACCAGTAGTTCATCATATAAAAGAGAATGTAAAAGCAACATCAGATTAAGTAGTAATAAGTAATTCATATAACATAAACAATGAAAAGATGATATAAATAAGTGCTACTGTTCCTACAGTAGGAGATCAGAATTAAAATACAATAACAGTAGGTAATCTCATAGTTTCATAAAGTAGAAACCAGAGAACAAGCAATCTATGTAGTTAAGGAATCAACTGTCCTTACCTGATTATCGCCGAAGATAATCCAAAGATCAAAGAGAGAGACACCAAACATGGCAAATAAACCCCTAACAAGCATAGATACAACATTAGGAAAGATACCTAAAAGATCAGAGAGCAAACGAATCAAATCGAGCAAAAATTGAAGCTACTGACTTCATTGGTCGATTGCCTTGGTCTACTGACCCAGTCGACCAATCAGTCGACCAATCGAAGTCAAGATGCGGAATAGTGAAAACTGTTTTGGCCATAACTTCTTCGTTTGAAGTCGGATTGATCCGAAATTCGAAGGGGAACTTCCTAGGATGTATTAGAATCATATGGGAAGATAAAATCATCAAGTCATGGTAAAAAGATGGGTTCTTGATTTAACCCAAGAAATTAGGGTTTCAACCTTTATGGCTCTCATGAAAAGGTTATGATCACAGGAAGAAAGGGAATGGTTGCAATCAAGAACATAATAAGAAAATCTTGTTTAGGTTAATAGAAACATTATGGGAAGATAATCATGGTCAAAAGATGGGTTCTTGATGTAACCCAAGAAATTAGGGTTTCACCCTTATGGTTCCCATGAAAAGGTTATGATCACAGGAGGGAGGGAATTGATGATTGGCCAATTACAACAAGAAGAATTAAAGAATATTGAATTTAGATCAACCTCCACATTACCCATGAGGTTTCCCTCACATGGGAGGTTACCAAAAAGGTTCTCAGATAATCACCCAGGTTAGGGTTTCAAAGGATTAGGGTTAGGGTTTCGAAGATTTCACTGGCTGAGGTTGAGATCATGATGATGATCATAGATCTCAAGGAACAAGATGAGATCATGGAGTGGATGGTTGCAAGAGTGCATCATCTTCTTCGATGCGCAAGCAGGATTTGACAGACATAGTTCAGCAACTTCGGACAGGGATTTGGAAGGTTATATGGGGTCAAATTGAGTGAGATTTTCTCCTACAAGTCCATCAAGAAGTCTAGTTTCGGGAAATATAATCGGATTGAGCACAGGAGTTCATTAGGTATTTCAACTAATTCACCCCTCTTCGGTGCGCAGATTCAAAACTAACACTGACAATGCTCTCAAGTGAGGGGCATCATCAACAATGTCCATGGGCTTGGGTTCCGACACCAAACCGACAACCAAAAGGGTCTACAAGCAACAAGCTAAGATCAAATCAAGGTCCAACTTTAAGGTCAAACATTTAAACTAACCCTTCTTTACCCAAAACAGATAGGGTGCCCTAGCTAGGTTTGGGCTGGATTTCACAATAAGGGTAGTTTTTTTATGCCTAATTTCTTAGGTCTTACTCTTTTTGATGCCAAGGGACTTAGGTCTTTTTATTTTTGATGCTTATTTTCATAGGTCTTACTTAGGAAGCTCGAAGACTTTAATGGGTCTTACTCATTTGTAAAGCCCATTTTCTTCCCAACGCTGGTCGAGCAGATTTATTGTTCTGGTCGACTCATAGTGTCACATCCCGCCCTAAATCCACCCAGAGGGTACCCTATCTGGGTTACTCGGGAGTGATCCACAGCCCAACAGATCCAGTTTAGGAACGATCATATCCACTTATCACAATAATATAATCAAAAGCAAGAACAATTTATAGTATTCAAGTAATCTAATAATAAAAGTTAAAAAATGATCATAGAAAGATCACAACGAACATCAGAGTGCGGAATAACAAGTACCAAATCAAAAGACAACTGTGCGGAAGGTAGATCAAAATAAGGTAAAGGTTACAACCAAATCTCCAAGGAAGGAAAATAAAAAGGTAAGCAACTAAGTTACAGTTTCTTCTAACTTATACAATGTTTCCTCAATAACATAATCATAAGAAACTAAGCCAGGCCGGATCTACTCCTGACAAATATGAGTCTTGAACTGATAGCCTTCACCGATGTAGTCACCGTAGCCAAAGTGGTATGAGTCACAAACTTAGTCCTCAAAGTGTTGACCGTCACGATCCAATAGGAGTACCTGGAGAAAAGTCTAACAAAATATGTTGCAAAAAGGAGTGAGTTCAAAAGAACTCAAAGAAGGAAAGTTATTCCATAATACATAAGCCATATGATATCAATCATGAACCGATGCAGATGATATGAGACATAAGATGCAAATATGATTCTAACTCTAAGTATGCTGCTCTCTATGGTAGACATGCTTTAAGTCATAGCACCATACTTCTTTAGGTAGTCTCGGTCACTCATCACCGGGGGAAGTTGGGTCCCGCATCCCTCTCGGACAAATCCATGGTTGGGGGTTTCGGTCACCACTCTCTCACATCACCATTTGGTCTAAGTATTGGCGCATGTCCGGGTAAAGCCTAGCCCAATGCAAGTCATCTACTTAGTCATATCATGTCGGTTCCAGATACGTCCATTCCTCCCCTCTCGGGATCCTTTCCTGGTATCCTTCACACTAGAGTCACGGATATTACTCACCGGACTCATCAACCCTATTGGTCATCCACAAATAGTAGACGGGAAGCTCTCACGTCCCCTCACGGATCATTTCACCGGTCTTGAGCGCCCGTGAGCCCAAGTCTAGCCATTTGCAACCCTACCAATAAATGGCCCCTTTTGGGTAACCGCAATGCAATTTATGTCCTGTCACGGAGTGGTTACCGGTCTTGAGCGCCCACAAATCCACACTACTACCACGGGTCGTTCGGTCTCAATGCCCTTCCGATTCGGGTCTGATATGAGAGGGGCATCCTAGCCATACATCTAGACAAGTCCTATGTATGTCATCCAATGATCCAGAAAGCGTCGATGGGCATCTTCGGAGAACATCCCATACTATTCCCTCTGATGTCCAAGGACAGAAGTACCAGTAGGGCACTCCCCAATCCCAAATCATACCTAAGCAATCACATGCTTATTTCCATCCATTACATATCAACAATACATTATCATATTGAAAACATGTCATAACATCTCATAATACAAAGATATAAATAAATGACAAGAATAAGTAAACATGATAAATCTAGTAATTAAGCATGGTGTTACTGTCATAAGGTAACTACGGTAGTCATATGATGTCTAAAATCAATTAATAAGTTAAGTCTACTAAGTTACCAACAGTAGTGTAAAAGTCATACAGTCTGTGTTATATGGCAATAACCATCCTTACCTCAAATTGTGAAGAAGATGATCCGAAGTCACAAGAGAATGGTCCAATTATAGTCTTAAAGCCCTAAACAAACATGGGGGGAGGGGGAGAGGGGGGAGGGGGGGGGGGAGACCCAACCCCCCCGCCCCCCCCCCCCCCCCCCCCCGGGGGGCCCCCTTTTTTGGTTTTGGGGGGGGGCCCCGCCCCCAAGGGGTTTGGTTTAGGAACGATTATATCCACTTATCACAATAATATAATCAAAAGCAAGAACAATTTATAGTATTCAAGTAATCTAATAATAAAAGTTAAGAAATGATCACAGAAGGATCACAACGAACATCAGAGTGCGGAATAACAAGTACCAAATCAAAAGACAACTCGTGCGGAAGGTAGATCGAAATAAGGTAAAGGTTACAACCAAATCTCCAAAGAAGGAAAATAAAAGGAAAGCAACTAAGTTACGCTTTCTTCTAACTTATACAATGTCTCCTCAATAACATAATCATAAGAAACTAAGCCGAGCCGGATCTACTCCCGACAAATATGAGTCTTGAACTGATAGCCTTCACCGATGTAGTCACCGTAGCCAAAGTGGTATGAGTCACCAACTTAGTCCTCAAAGTGTTGACCGTCACGATCCAACGGTAGGAGTACCTGGAGAAAAGTCTAACAAAATATGTTGCAAAAAGGAGTGAGTTCAAAAGAACTCAGCAAGGAAAGTTATTCCATAATACATAAGCCATATGATATCAATCATGAACTGATGCAGATGATATGAGACATAAGATGCAAATATGATTCTAACTCTAAGTATGCTGCTCTCTATGGTAGACATGCTTTAAGTCATAGCACCATACTTCTTTAGGTAGTCTCAGTCACTCATCACCGGGGGGAAGTTGGGTCCCGCATCCCTCTCGGACAAATCCATGGTTGGGGGTTTCGGTCACCACTCTCTCACATCACCATTTGGTCTAAGTATTGGCGCATGTCAAAGTAAAGCCTAGCCCAATGCAAGTCATCTACTTAGTCATATCATGTCAGTTCCAGATACGTCCATTGCTCCCTTCTCGGGATCCTTTCCGGTATCCTTCACACTAGAGTCACGGATATTACTCACCGGACTCATCAACCCTATTGGTCATCCACAAATGGTAAACGGGAAGCTCTCACGTCCCCTCACGGATCATTTCACCAGTCTTGAGTGCCCGTGAGCCCAAGTCTAGCCATTTGCAACCCTACCAATAAATGGCCCCTTCCGGGTATTCGCAATGCAATTTATGTCCTGTCACGGAGTGGTTACCGGTCTTGAGCGCCCACAAATCCACACTACTACCACGGGTCGTTCGGTCTCAATGCCCTTCCGATTCGGGTCTGATATGAGAGGGGCATCCTAGCCATACATCTAGACAAGTCCTATGTATGTCATCCAATGATCCAAGAAAGCGTTGATGGGCATCTTCGGAGAACATCCCATACTATTCCCTCTGATGTCCAAGGACAGTACCAGATAGGGCACTCCCCAATCCCAAATCATACCTAAGCAATCACATGCTTATTTCCATCCATTACATATCAACAATACATTATCATATTGAAAACATGTCATAACATCTCATAATACAGTATATAAATAAATGACAAGAATAAGTAAACATGATAAATCAAGTAATTAAGCATGGTGTTACTGTCATAAGGTAACTACAGTAGTCATATGATGTCTAAAATCAATTAATAAGTTAAGTCTACTAAGTTACCAACAGCAGTGTAAAAGTCATACAGTCTATGTTATATGGCAATAACCATCCTTACCTCAAATTGTGAAGAAGATGATCCGAAGTCACAAGAGAATGATCCAATTATAGTCTTAAAACCCTAAACAAACATATATGAAGGATTAGAGAAGAAATCAAAACAATCGGAGATCGAACGGATCAAAACTGGGCAAAAGTTTCTGATAGCAACCTTGTTGGTTGATACATTGGGTTGATGGTATCGACCAATAGTATCGACCAACGAGTCTTGGACAAACAAAATGGGATTTTTGGGTTTTGGCTCAAAATGGGTCTTCCGGGTCTCGGATCGATATGAAACTTGGAGGGATGCTTAAGAACAATAGCAGGAGACTACGTAGAAAGAATTAACATGATCCAATGGTCAAATTGAAAACCCCCAATTTGAGGTCCTAGGTTCAAACTTGCAAGACCCATGTTCTTCAATGAAAACCATTACAATTGCAAGAGAACTTAGGAATTTAATCAATAGAATGATGAGCAGCAGAATATAGACAATTACTAACATATAATCAGACCTAATTGAAAGAGAAAATCAGATTAAGAGATGAATTCATGTTGTAAAGAAGAGGAAAATCAAAATAAGAAAGCAAGAACATCATGTATGAGAATCATAGCATGGAAAGAATGAAGAGAGGTTTAATCAACCCAAGAGAGCTTGTAGAAGAGGTGGTTGCAAGGTTGCAGCACCTTCTCCACGAACTCAGTAGCAAGAACAAGATGAGGTAGAAGTAGATTAGAGAGAGAGTGAGAGATTACATACCTTGGAGAAGAGATTAGAGAAGAGAAACAATGATTCTTGTAGAAGATCATCACCCAAGCCAAGGAGGAGGCTTAGAGGAGCTTTCCCACGTTCTCAGATGTTGAAATGAGTGAAATAATGATTTAGGTTCGAGGTTTCACTTAAAAGGACAAAGGAATATCCAAACAGCATCTTTTTCACGATTCTGGGCTTGTTTTGGTCGATACCTTTGGTTGATAGTATCGACCAATAGTATCGACCAACAGCAGTTTCAACAGAATTCTCAGGAATAGTTCAGCAACTTCGAATAGGGATTCGAAAGGCTATACAAGGTCAAATTGAGTGAGGTTTTCTCCTACAAGTCAATAAAGAAGTCTAGTTTCCAGAAATACCTTTGGATCAAGCATGGGAGTTCATGAGGTCTAACAACTAAGCTCACCTTCTTCGATGCGCAAGCAGGATTTGCCAGACATAGTTCAGCAACTTCGGACAGGGATTTGGAGGGCTATATGGGGTCAAATTGGGTGGGGTTTTCTCCTACAAGTCCATCAAGAAGTCTAGTTTCGGGAAATACTTTTGGATTGTGCACAGGTGTTCATTAGGTCTACCAACTAATTCACCCCTCTTCGGTGCGCAGATTCAAAACTAACACTGACAACGCTCTCAAGTGAGGGGCATCATCGTCAATGTCCATTGGCTTGGGCTCCGACACCAAATCATCAACCAAAAGGGTATACAAGGACTTTTCCCACCACTTCGGGTCATTGGATCAACAGACAATACAAATTCCGGGCCGGGTCAGGGTAAGGATAAGGCCGGATATGGCCTCCTAAGGCTTTCAAGGATAACAACATTGTAATCAAGGTCCAACTTCAAGGTCTAACATTAAACAAGTCTTTCTTTATCCCAAAAAAAATAGGGTATCTCGGGCTAGGTTTGGGCTGGATGTCACATTCTCACCCCCTTAAAATAATTTCGTCTTCGAAATTTGGAGAGTACTAGGATTCTAAGGAGATGGAGGACATTGCTTTTATCTTGACTTTTCTTCTCCCAAAATCTTCGGAAAACAATTAACAGTAAAACTTTTGTAAGAAAACAAGGGATAAATCTAGCATGCCTTGAAATCAAATCAAAAGTATGATAATGGCTTCATGAAGACTTCACAAGGATCATGGCAAAGACCAATATGAAGATCATAAAACCCTAAGAATGAAAGGAGATTGTCGAAGACATGGTTGCAAGGATGCAGCATCTTCTTCATAGTCTCAATCACAAAGAATAAAACATAGTAAGAGTAAAGTAAGATCATGGCTTTATGAAGATTTCATAAGGATCATGGTAAAGATCAATATGAAGATCATAAAACCCAAAAAAAATGAAAAGAGATTGTAAAGAGATGGTTGCAAGGATGCAACATCTTCTTCTAAATCTCAATCACAAAGGGTAAAACATAGTAAAAGTAGATCAATACAATACAAGAGAGATTACTAACCTTTGATTGAGGAACAGGGGATGAAAAGCTTGAAGTCTTGAAATAATTAGAAGGAATAACAAATCATGAAGATCACACTTGATTTCCCTTCGAAATCATCATGTGGGGAAAACACAAGGTTATAGGGTGTATGGAGGTCCACTCTAGAACAGCAGGGATAGGAGGATCAGTCATGGGAATTACTTAAGATCACCCTCCTATCAAAGGTAAATAAAAGGCACAAGAAGAAATTGAGAGGAGAAAAGATCAGCTTCGGGGTGAACTTCTACCAAACAAAACTAGGCAACTCATACGACAGTCGACGAGAATAAATCGAATAATGCATATGGTAGGTATGGATTTGGCACAGTAGCAAGGTTAGGATTAGGTGGGATTTCACATTCTCACCCCCTTAAAATAATTTCGTCCTCGAAATTGAAAGCACACCTGGGCTTTCAAAAAGATGAGGAAACTTCTTCAGGGGTTTGATTGTTCCACCGCATCTTTACCAAGGGGACGGAAAGTACAATGAAAATAGGTTTAATAGGTAAAGAACAATGGACTCTTGGCTGACTTCTTAAATAGATGATAGGAACTCAAAACAAATGCTGATGTTAAGAATGCAAGAGATGCATAGGTGACAATTCGAGCAAAGATAGGAACAAAGGCTTCGAATAACGAACTTGAAGTAAAGTTTTCTTCTCAAAAGGTTCAAGGGTTCCAAAGGTCTTCCATAAACATCACACTTCCAACAAGTCAACCACACTTAAATCAGCTACACAGGTCATTAAAGTCCAAACAATGCATCAAAATCCACTTTTTCCCAAAACTGCCAAAAACAGCAAAATCTGCCCCCTGCCTGCAAAACAGCCTAAAAGGGACCACTTTCTCCATTTCAAACACACTTCAAACACTTCTAACTTCGAGTCTGGTTCAGGGGAAAAGGTTCTCTAGGGTTCCTAAGGTTCCAAGACTTCAAGAGGCTTCAACAACTTCACACAAACTATCAAGATCAACAACACAAGAAAACCTTCATTCTTACCTTTCTTTCTCTTCAAATTTCATTACCAACAACATGATTTTCTTCAAAACTGAGAAACGCTTGCTAATATTGGTTAGAAACATGCCTAGTGGTGTTTAGAAACATGCTCCAACCAATTCCTACATAAGCCAAGCTTCAACCAAAAAGATTTCCCACACTTTGCACCAATTTCACTATTCACATTACAAAACCCAACTTCACAAACACTTGCCCCATTTTCAAATCAAAAGGAATTTTGACACCAAACCAATTCCTACATGACTGTTTCAACATGAGGAAGGTGCTCACACACTTCGTTTGGCCAAAATCCAACTTTCCAAAAATCACAAAACCTTGCCCAAAAGAGGATTCCTTCTTCTAAAGTTGCTGAATTTTCACATCCACACTGCAAAATTGATAGATTTTCTTCAAACAAACAATCCCAGCATGTTTATCCAAGCCTTATGCACATGCTAGAATGTTCGAATCGCAATTTAGACAAAATTGAAATTTTTCGAAAAATTACGAAAATGCCACTCTTCCATTCAAACAAGCACAAGAACCAATCCAAATACAAAATTCTCTTGACTCAATAGGTTCACTATGCCTAGGGGAGGTAGGAGGGCTGATAGAGATCGGGGACACGTTCTACGGCTAGTAGTTCTATAGGAGGGATCTTCCACAACTTTCATCCTTGCTACAATTTTCCAACATCCAAGGGTTTCGATGGATCTTCTCCAAATAAATCTTCTTAACATGTTAAACCAACTCTTGTACACATGCTAACAAGTCCAAATCGCAACTTCCATCGAAAACAAAAAAAATTTCCGAAATTTTACCAAAATACCCTTCTTCACAAACTATTGCATACTTAACTTCCTTTACTCATGAAATGCAAATTTCAACTTGTCTCTTCAGATTCCCATCAAACCAGCACGAAGAAAACATTTAAGGGTTAGGAGAGGTAGGGATGAGGATCAGAGTACAATTCCAACGCCACAAGTAGAGGTAATGCAAGGATAAGGAGACAACAGTCCAGACTACAAATGAGGTTCAAGATTAGGACGAAGATGATGAGGAGATGAGGATAATGAGGATGAGACTCAGGATCAAAAGGTTCAGGAAGCTGAGGAGGAACCTATTCCAGCTCGATAATTTGAGGACGGAGGTCCATTGTATACAATTTTCGAGGCACCGGGTGTGGTTTCTCAGCTGTCAGCAATAACTTTCACACAAAAGAGGATAAAGAAACACGTATGCTTTTAGAAGATTGATTGACACGACTGAAGAGGATAGAGTTCTTATATGTATACATTGGGAGAGAAATTTGCACGACTGAGAGAAGGAATTCAGATCTAGGAGGGATTAGAAAGATCACCGGAGTCGATCACCTAGATAGATAGTGCTAGGAGTTTCCTTTTATGCTTTCACAGATATATTCTCTTTCAGACTTGAAAAAATCTCTTATGCGATTAATGAAATTTAGTTTATTTCACTTATGTTATTGTACATTATGCAATTCTTTTATTGCATTAGAAGTTGTAAATGTTTAGTTATGACTTATAACTCATGACAACTACTCACGACCATTACTCCCAACAACAACACCCGACTCACACTCATACGACGACACACGACTCAGACTCATGACAACATACGACGACAACCCGACTCCCAACTGAGACTCACTAACAAGGAAGACTCACGTCGACAACTTCCAACTCAGGACCCAACTCAAGACTCAACACATATACCCATTAACCCAAAACTGACAACTTAACTCTAATCATGACTACAACCCAAGTACAAGTCATAAACTTTAATTATTATATATTATTCAATCAAGATGTATTATGCTTCATTTACTCAGGTTTCTAATCCAAGTTTTCTATTATTCACTTCTAAGAAAATTTGAGTCACTTCTGGGTCTATGACTCAAAGATGCTTTCATTACTGTGTTCCATGGTTATGATTGTCCGAAAACTTGGGCTCTGATACCATCTGTCACATCCCGCCCTAAATCCACCCAGGGGGTACCCTATCTGGGTTACTCGGGAGTGATCCACAGCCCAACAGATCCAGTTTAGGAACGATCATATCCACTTATCACAATAATATAATCAAAAGCAAGAACAATTTATAGTATTCAAATAATCTAATAATAAAAGTTAAGAAATGATCACAGAAGGATCACAACGAACATCAGAGTGCGGAATAACAAGTACCAAATCAAAAGACAACTGTGCGGAAGGTAGATCGAAATAAGGTAAAGGTTACAACCAAATCTCCAAAGAAGGAAAATAAAAAGGTAAGCAACTAAGTTACAGTTTCTTCTAACTTATACAATGTCTCCTCAATAACATAATCATAAGAAACTAAGCCAGGCCGGATCTACTCCTGACAAATATGAGTCTTGAACTGATAGCCTTCACCGATGTAGTCACCGTAGCCAAAGTGGTATGAGTCACCAACTTAGTCCTCAAAGTGTTGGACCGTCACGAGTCAACAAGAGGAGTACCTGCAGAAAAGTCTAACAAAATATGTTGCAAAAAGGAGTGAGTTCAAAAGAACTCAGCAAGGAAAGGAAAGTTATTCCATAATACATAAGCCATATGATATCAATCATGAACTGATGCAGATGATATGAGACATAAGATGCAAATATGATTCTAACTCTAAGTATGCTGCTCTCTATGGTAGACATGCTTTAAGTCATAGCACCATACTTCTTTAGGTAGTCTCAGTCACTCATCACCGGGGGGAAGTTGGGTCCTGCATCCCTCTCGGACAAATCCATGGTTGGGGGTTTCGGTCACCACTCTCTCACATCACCATTTGGTCTAAGTATTGGCGCATGTCCAAGTAAAGCCTAGCCCAATGCAAGTCATCTACTTAGTCATATCATGTCGGTTCCAGATACGTCCATTCCTCCCCTCTCGGGATCCTTTCCGGTATCCTTCACACTAGAGTCAAGGATATTACTCACCGGACTCATCAACCCTATTGGTCATCCACAAATGGTAAACGGGAAGCTCTCACGTCCCCTCACGGATCATTTCACCGGTCTTGAGTGCCCGTGAGCCCAAGTCTAGCCATTTGCAACCCTACCAATAAATGGCCCCTTCCGGGTATCCGCAATGCAATTTATGTCCTCTCACGGAGTGGTTACCGGTCTTGAGCGCCCACAAATCCACACTACTACCACGGGTCGTTCGGTCTCAATGCCCTTCCGATTCGGGTCTGATATGACAGGGCATCCTAGCCATACATCTAGACAAGTCCTATGTATGTCATCCAATGATCCAGAAAGCGTCGATGGGCATCTTTGGAGAACATCCCATACTATTCCCTCCGATGTCCAAGGACAGAAGTACCAGTAGGGCACTCCCCAATCCCAAATCATACCTAAGCAATCACATGCTTATTTCCATCCATTACATATCAACAATACATTATCATATTGAAAACATGTCATAACATCTCATAATACAGTATATAAATAAATGACAAGAATAAGTAAACATGATAAATCAAGTAATTAAGCATGGTGTTACTGTCATAAGGTAACTACAGTAGTCATATGATGTCTAAAATCAATTAATAAGTTAAGTCTACTAAGTTACCAACAGCAAGTGTAAAAGTCATACAGTCTATGTTATATGGCAATAACCATCCTTACCTCAAATTGTGAAGAAGATGATCCGAAGTCACAAGAGAATGGTCCAATTATAGTCTTAAAGCCCTAAACAAACATATATGAAGGATTAGAGAAGAAATCAAAACAATCGGAGATCGAATGGATCAAAACTGGGCAAAAGTTTCGACAGCAACCTTGTTGGTTGATACATTGGGTTGATGGTATCGACCAATAGTATCGACCAACGAGTCTTGGACAAAGAAAATGGGATTTTTGGGTTTTGGCTCAAAATTGGTCTTCCGGGTCTCGGATCGATATGAAACTTGGAGGGGATGCTTAAGAACAGTAGCAAGAGGCTACGTAGAAAGAATTAACATGATCCAATGGTCAAATTGAAAACCCCCAATTTGAGGTCCTAGGTTCAAACTTGCAAGACCCATGTTCTTCAATGGAAACAATTACAATTGCAAGAGAACTTAGGAATTTAATCAATAGAATGATGAGCAACAGAATATAGACAATTACTAACATATAATCAGACCTAATTGAAAGAGAAAATCAGATTAAGAGATGAATTCATGTTGTAAAGAAGAGGAAAATCAAAATAAGAAAGCAAGAACATCATGTATGAGAATCATAGCATGGAAAGAATGAAGAGAGGTTTAATCAACCCAAGAGAGCTTGTAGAAGAGGTGGTTGCAAGGTTGCAGCACCTTCTCCACGAACTCAGTAGCAAGAACAAGATGAGGTAGAAGTAGATTAGAGAGAGAGTGAGAGATTACATACCTTGGAGAAGAGATTAGAGAAGAGAAACAATGATTCTTGTAGAAGATCATCACCCAAGCCAAGGAGGAGGCTTAGAGGAGCTTTCCCACGTTCTCAGATGTTGAAATGAGTGAAATAATGATTTAGGTTCGAGGTTTCACTTAAAAGGACAAAGGAATATCCAAACAGCATCTTTTTCACGATTCTGGCTTGTTTTGGTCGATACCTTTGGTTGATAGTATCGACCAATAGTATCGACCAACAGCAGTTTCAACAGAATTCTCAGGAATAGTTCAGCAACTTCGAACAGGGATTCGGAAGGCTATACAAGGTCAAATTGAGTGAGGTTTTCTCCTACAAGTCAATAAAGAAGTCTAGTTTCCAGAAATACCTTTGGATCAAGCATGGGAGTTCATTAGGTCTACCAACTAAGCTCACCTTCTTCGATGCGCAAGCAGGATTTGCCAGACATAGTTCAGCAACTTCGGACAGGATTTGGAGGGCTATATGGGGTCAAATTGGGTGGGGTTTTCTCCTACAAGTCCATCAAGAAGTCTAGTTTTGGGAAATACTTTTGGATTGTGCACAGGTGTTCATTAGGTCTACCAACTAATTCACCCCTCTTCGGTGCGCAGATTCAAAACTAACACTGACAACGCTCTCAAGTGAGGGGCATCATCGTCAATGTCCATGGGCTTGGGCTCCGACACCAAATCATCAACCAAAAGGGTATACAAGGACTTTTCCCACCACTTCGGGTCATTGGATCAACAGACAATACAAATTCCGGGCCGGGTCGGGGGTAAGGATAAGGCCGGATATGGCCTCCTAAGGCTTTCAAGGATAACAACATTGAAATCAAGGTCCAACTTCAAGGTCTAACATTAAACAAGTCTTTCTTTATCCCAAAACAAATAGGGTATCCCAGGCTAGGTTTGGGCTGGATGTCACATTCTCACCCCTTAAAATATTCGTCCTCGGATTGGGAGAGTACTAGGATTCTCGGGAGATGGAGGACATCGCTTTTATCTTGAATAGCCTCCCAAAATATTGCACGGGAAAGGAATGAGTTCAAAAGAACTTTTGTAAGAAAACAAGTGATAAATCCCACCACCATGAAACCAAACAAGATAATCATAAAATGGCTGATATGAAGATCACAGGATCATATAATGCAATATGAAGATCATATTCCTAAGTATGTTAGGTCATCTGTCATAGACATGCTTTAAGGATCATAGCACCATACTTCTTTAGGTAGTCTCAGTCACTCATCACCTGGGGGAAAAATTGGGTCCCGCATCCCTCTCGGACAAATCCATGGTTGGGGGTTTCGGTCACCGCTGCTTCACATCACCGTTTGGTCTAAGTCTTGGCGCAATTCGGGGTATAGTCTAGCCCAATGCAAGTCATCTACTTAATCATATCATGCCAGCTCCCGATTCTTCCATTCCTCCCCTCTCGGGATCCTTTGGAGTATCCTTCACACTAGAGTCACGGATATTACTCACCGGATTCATCAACCCTATTGGTCATCCACAAATGGTAAGGGAAGCTCTCACGTCCCTCTCACCGATCATTTCACCGGTCTTGAGTGCCCATGAGCCCAAGTCTAGCCATTTGTAACCCTACCAATAAATGGCCCCTTTCGGGTAATTTTTTTCTCCCCCCCCTTTCTTCCCCTCTTTCTCCAAAAAAAAAAACCAACAACCCCCTTTTTTTCCTTCTCCCCTTTCGTTTTGGCCCCCAAACTAAAACCCACCATTTTTTCTCTCCCCCCCGGGGGGGCCCCCCCGCCCGCCCCCCCCCCACCACCCCCCCCCCCCGCCCGGTCGCCCCCCCCCCCCCCCCGCCCCGGCGCCGATTTTAGAGGGACACCTGCCTCATCTAGACAAATCCTATGCATGTCATTCAATAACCCGGAAAGCGTCAATGGACACCTTCGGAGAACATCCCATACTATTCCCTCCGATGTCCAAGGACAGAAGCACCAGTAGGGTACCCCTCAATCCCAAGTTATATTTAAGCAATCACATGCCCAAGTTCATCATATCAGTTCACAAGATACAACGTCATAATAAACATTCAATTCATGACATTGACATAAGTCATCATATATTGAAATTGATAAACATGATAAAACATTGAAGTAATATAATGTAAACACAAAGCTACTGTTAAAAGACATATGTAGCAAGTCTAACATGATAAGAATATGAAATAGAAACTATATGTACTAGGTTAGGAATACCAAGTCAAGATTTCCATATCCTAGGTAATTACATCGATAACTATCCTTACCTTGAATCGGAGAAGAGAATGGTCCAAGATCACAAGCAGTGGCCCAAATAGTCTTAAAGTCCTAAACAAGCATATATGAAAGGTTAGAGAAGAAATCAGAACAATCGGAGATCAAACGAATCGGAAGCGGGCAAAAGTTGCTGACAAGAACTCTCTTGGTCGATACATTTGGTCGATAGTATCGACCAATAGTATCGACCAAATCAATTCCGAACAGCAAGTCGGCTTTTCGGATTCTTGCCCAGATTTGGTCTTCCGGGTCTCGGATTGACATGAAACTTGGAGGATAGTCTAAGCACAACATGGGGACACTAATTATCAAGAAACTTTCATAATCCAATGATCCATTTGGAAATCCCCAAATTGACATATTAAGGTTAAGAGTTGTGGATCATAGCATTGGCTATAACTCAATGCAAATTAGGGGAAAACATGGGGGATTAGGTAGGGAATCGTTTAGAAGTAACATGGAGCACATATGCAAGGTATAGATTAAGTAAATCACGAGCTTCATCTCAGTTTTGGTAAACAAAGCAAGTTGGTAAGCAATAAATCATGGAAATGTGTAGTCAATGATCATGAGGTGAATCAATCATAGTCCTATCGGTGAAAACATCATTGTATGGGGTTTAGAAGGTTCATGGCAAGGTGTATGCAAGGTTGCAGCACCTTGACCATGGTCCCAACAGTAAAATAGAGAAAAGATGAGTGAGAAAGTGATTAGGAGAGAGAGTCATACCTTTAAAGTGGAACAAGAAAGTAGGAATAAGTGGTTGGCAATGATTGATGAAGAAGATGCTTCACCACTACCAAGGAGGAGTTCTTGGGAGGCTCTCTCACGTTCCCAGATGTTAAAGACGCGAGAATAGGGCTCCAGTCTCGAGGAATAAATAAATAGAAAAGAATATTCCAAGAATCTTTAAATCTGGGCTCAGCAAACTTGTTGGTCGATACCTTTGGTCGATGGTATCGACCAATAGTATCGACCAAAACAAACTCTGCAGAATTTTACAGAATAGTTCAGCAACTTTAGGTGCGGACTTGGAGGGCTATACAAGGTCAAATTGCATGGGGTTTTCTCCTACAGTTCACTCAAGAAGTCTAGTTTCAGGGAGTACCTTCGGATTATGCACAGGAGTCCGTTTGCTATTTCAACTGTCTCGCTCTTCATCAGTGCGCATATTCTAACTTAACACTGGTAATGTGCTCAAGGAAGGAGCAGCATCATCAATGTCCATAAACTGGAATCCCGACCTTACGTCATCAACCAGTAGGGCCCATAAGTCCCTCCTACCACCACTTCGGGTCTTTGGACCTACAAACATAACAATGACCGGGTCGGGTCAAGGTTAGGTAAAAGCTGGATTTTACAGTGTTGATGCCGAGTGACCCGTGGTAGCAATGTGGGTTGGTGAGCACTCAAGAACGGTAACCAACCCGTGAGAGGACATAACCACATTGTGGAGGCCATTCATTGATAGGGCTACATATGGTAGGGTTGAGCTTATTGGCACTCAAGACTGGAGTGAGAGGACATGAGAGCTTTCACCCCATCATATGTGGATGACCAATAGGGTTAAGAGGAGGCAGTAGAGTTGCTTGCAGCCATAGGATACGTTGATTCTAGATAGGGAAGGATACTAAACCAAGTGCTTGGTGCCATGGGGAGGTATCTGAGCCTAGAATGATGTGCCTAAGTATATGACTTGGATTAGGCTAGGTATTATCCCCTAACACATGCCAGTGATCATGCCAATTGTCGTGGTGAGAGAGTATGGCCCAAATCCTCAGCCATGGTTGATGAGATGACTATTATCCCTATACCTCGGTCATGACACCCAATTTGGTTGGAACCGTTGGTTTTTGTGTGAGACTATCCATAGGAGGCTAGTGTCATTTTTTAATATGTGTCTTTGTAAATAGAGACTTGCATTGGTTTGAGTATAGGAGCATTATCTAATTGCATTAGATGTCATATCATATTATCACAAGTTTTCTCATGTTGTGAATGGTGAATATGCATATTTAAACTACTCGTTGAGTTATGTTGAACACATTCTTTGTGGTATGCTATTTTAGATTTGTAGAGCAAGATGCCTCAATGTTTCAAGATCATGAGACACCGGCAACCAATGCATATGATACGGATTACTGGAGTGACAACGTGCATAATAACACGTGTGCATGTCTTGACTGTGCATATAGAGATTAGTCCTATGCTTTGGAAGACAAGACTATTCAAGAAACTGAGACATTTGAGTTTAATATTTACCATTTGGTTAAAGATACATACTTGATGTAAACCTTAGGAGGTTTGACTTCATTCTAGTTTCACTTTCTAGTTTTGACTTTCCTTCCGCCTTGTTTTGAGATCCATCTAAGATCCTTGATTATTCTTTTTACTTAATATTATTTGATCATTTGATTCCATTATTGATCCTTGCTCATGATTATGTTACTATGTAGTGTGATTAACATGAAACTTGATATTGTGACTGTGGATCAGTTCCTCATCTATTCGGGTGGATTGAATACCGGCTGGGTGGATGTGAAAGGTACGAATTTTATGATCCAACTCTTGGCCGATCATACATCTCTAGAGATGTTCTTTTTTATGAAACCAAGTTTCCTTTTGCAACTCAACCTCCCAACCACCATTCCCCTTCTCACTCAGACCCACCATAGTTATAGCCGATAATCTACTTCCTAATTCAAATTTAAGTTGCTCACTTTCCCTCCTCACCCAACCCACCTGAAATTCCTCCATCCCTACACCTACCCAAAAATTTGCCACCCACTCTTTATCCAACACCCCCACCCGAAACCCTAGTACCTAGTGTCACATCCCTCCAGCCGGTACCCTATCTAGAATACCCGAAGGTGTGATCCACAGTCCTGAAGATAAAATTTAGGAACAATCATATACACTTAGCACAATAACAAAATCAAAAGCAGGAACAAATCATTGTATTCAAGTGAATTACTAATAAAATCAAGGGAGGATATCAGAAGGATCACAAAAGAACATCAAAGTGTGAATAATAAGATACCAATTCAAAAGATAACTATAGAGTATAGTGGAAATATACTCCACAAACAATGCGGAAGGTAGATCAAAAATCTAAAGCAAGATCCAAGCTATATAAAAGTAAAAGTCTAGAAGAATAAGAGAAATCTAATCAACAACTTCAATCGGTTCTTCTTCTTCTTGCATCTTCATCTTCTTCACCTTAGGGTTGTGCTCTTGTAACTTCAAATCAGCATCTAGCTCACTATTCCATTGGCAAATAAGACGATGCCAACTACCATCAATAGTAGCCGTCAATGCAGTCCAAACCCAAGTACTGGTCACACCATTTGTCATGACCTTCTCCATTGACTTCCGAAGCTAAACCAAGTAAGGAAGGGTCCTCCATACCATAGCACGGGTTCTCTTCCGATTTTGCAAAAGCATTTAAAACAAGTCCCCCGAAGGGTAAGCTCAAAAAGAATTTAGCAAGTAGTCCAATCACAATAAACATCTTCACACACAATCCAAGGCAAACATAAATGCAATGATAAGAAACAATAAATGCAAGTATGCTTCTAATTCTATATATGTATGCTGGTCTCTATTGGCAGACATGCTTTAAGTCATAGCACCATACTCCTCTGGGTAGGTTTCAAATCACTCTCCCTCAGCCTTCCTAGCATCTTGGGTTCTCCATTGGTAATTGGGTCTTGCGTCCTTCTTGGACATTCTATGCCTGGGGTTTAGGTCACCACTCTCTCACATCACCATTGGTCTGAGTATTGGCTTATGTACAAGGTTAATCTTAGCCCAATGCAAGTCATCTACTGAGTCATATCTACTTAGGGTTAGATACATCAATTCCTTGCTTCCCGTGATCCTTTTCGGTATTTTTCCCACTAGAGTCACTATCTCCTTCCCGGTTACGTAGACTCTTAACCCTATTGGTCATCCACACATCGTAAACGAGAAGTTCTCATGTCCTCTCATGCTTCCTAGAATCTCGATCACCCATGAGCCCAAGTCTACCACATGCAAGATGCAACCCTACCATTGAATGGCCCCCACAATGTGATTCATGTCCTCTCACGGGTTGGTTACGGGTGACTCGGTCTCAATTCCCTTTTGATAGGGTTAGATATGACAGGAGTTTCCTAGCCAAACACTTCTAGACATGCCCTAGGTATGTCAATCAGTAGTCAGGGAAAGAGTCAAGGGGCACCATAGGAAAGCGTCCCATACCACTTCCACTGGTGTCTAAAGATAGAAATGCCAAAATGGTATTCCCCATTTCACAACTACAACCTAGGCATTCATATCATACCATGATTCCATACATATCACATTCACATTCACATCATAATCCAAATCACAATCACATTACTCACTAATTAATTCTATTATGTACATCTCAATATGAACATGCTACTGTAGTTACAGAAGTAATATAATGTAAACAAAGTAAAACAACAGTATTTAATTCATGCATTTGAATCATAACACATCAAGGATGTAAATATGCATATTGTGAGTGAATGTACTCACCTCGAATTCCGAAATTATAACCTTCAAGTGAGAGATCAGAGATCAAGACCAAAATCACCTTAACAGGCTTAAGAAAAAATGTATAAACCATAAGAAGTAAGTCCAAAAGATCGGATTCGAAATCCAGACAAAACAGGGAATTCTACTATTAGCAACTCCTTTGGCTGATGCTCCTTTGGTTGATGGCATCAACCAAAGAGGATCGACCAAACAGAAACAGTATTGACATAATACACTAATTTGGTCATAACTTCTTCGTTTGAAGTCTGATTACTTCGAAATTCAAAGGGAAGTTCCACAAAAACATACCAAGACTATCTATGAAGGTTTAAACATCTAATATGGTCAAAGAATAGAATTATGACAAAACCCTTATTAGGCTAAAACCACAGATCATCACTAAAAGGCTAGAATAAATGGGGATTCATTCAAAGAGATAGAAGAAAGTAGATCAGTCATATAAAACTAATAAGAAACAAGTCTAACATAGATTAGAATGGAAAAATACATTAAGAATATATCATGATAGCAAAACTAAATCAAAATCATGAACCTCCTAGCCACCAATATTGAAGCCCATCCTGAAACCAAACCCACCTCATATACTACTACCAGTAAGGACCCCAAATGGAGGCTTGCTATAAGTGAAGAATTTGATGTTGTCTTACACAATGGTACTTGGAGTCTAGTTCCTCATCAACCACACATGAACTTGGTTGGAAATAAATGGATTTATAGGGTCAAACGAAATAGTGATGTCTCTATTTCGCATTATAAAACTCATTTGGTCGCCAAGGGATTTCATCAGCTTGAAGGAATTGAATACTTTGACACTTTTAGTGTAGTTGTAAAACCTACTATCTGTAGTAGTTGCACAAGGATGGACTCTTTTCCAATTGGATGCTTAAAATACTTTTTGAATTATCTGAAGAGGATTACTTTTTTCAACCGCAAGGTTTCATTGATCCAGAGAGACCTAGTTATGTATGTGTGAAATCTAGCCCTACCCTTGACCCAAAAACCTTGTTGTTTGTAGGTCCAAAGACCTGAAGAGAAGGAACAAGTCAACTATGGGCCATCTCAGTGGAAGACGTGGTGTTGGACCCAGAACCCATGGAAGTTGATGATGGTGTTCCATACTTGGAAGCTTTGGCAGATTTGGAAATTAAACTGCACCTTGATAAAGATGAGATTAGTTGATGACCTAAAGCCTAGTTGGACATGATTTGAAGGCATTCCTCTATACTAGGTAAGTCATATGTTGAGTTGGGAGAAGCCCATTGGATTTGGAAGAGGTTTGGACCTTGATATCCCTATTTAGGCCTTGCTATCATGCTTGGTCGACTGCCCAGCCAATTGACCAACATGGACCAAATCTCTGAAGATCCTCTGTTTAGGTCTTTTGTTGCTCTATATATTAGAACTACGTGTTTCTTAGCCTCTTTTGTTTCTTAAACCCTTAGAGAACGTGAAGAACCCCTCTTAAAGCCTCTCTTGGTGTTGAAGAAGATCTATTTGCAAGTTCACAAGTTTTTCATCTATTGTTCCTCAATCAAGGTTAGTAATCTCTCATACTTGTTATTGATTTACTCTTGCATGATCAAATCCTTATTACAGTGATTATGAAGAAGGTCTGCATCCTTGCAAATACCTCTTCTACAATCTCTATGTTGAGAATGAATCTCCATTCATTCCAATAATGCTATGGTCTTCATACTTGATCATAGCCATGATTCTTATGATTTCTTCATGAAGCCATGATCATTCCTTTGATTTGATTTCTCTAGCATGTTAGATCTGTTTTCATGTTAGACTCATGTACGATCTACTGTTTATGTTCTACTAGAATGAGATCTTATCATCTCTAGTTCCTCTCTTCAGTTCATAGTGTGTTTTCGTCAAAAA